>NC_089788.1:27768974-28028752 GCF_040412425.1 Macrobrachium rosenbergii | reverse complement strand
ATATTAAGTTTAATTAGTTTAAATAACAACATTAAATAAAAATAATCCTCTCTCTCATTTAGATACGAGAATTTTTCCGACGTAATATGTACGTATTTCTTTTGTGTGATAAATAAATGATTCACCTAAGAAGTACTAATTTTCAAATAATAATAATAATAATAACATAATATTTTCCATGCATTTGTGTAGTAAATTTTTTAACATTTTAAACAAACAAATAGTGATTCCCAGTCTTTTTTATCCTTGGCTTGAGAAAGGAGGGGGGGGAGGGTAAATGTCAATTTTCTTGACAATTTGACATACTGGCTGGAGGGGAAAGATTGTTGCCCTCAGAAGCTCAAGCATTTCAATCTTTCGATATGTAAGGAGCTATTTCTCTCTCTCTCTCTCTCAAAAAGATACTGTTTGTGTGTGTGTGTGTGTGTGTGTGTGTGTGTTCACAGTGTTTTAAAGACGAAAAGCAAACATAAATCTTTTTATTGTCAGAGATAAACTCTCTCTCTCTCTTTCTTTTGCCCCAGCCAGCCTTGTTGAATATAAGTCGAAGCAGTAACTCTCTTTCTCTCTGCTTTGGCTGGAAGGCTTAGAAGTATGTATGTATAAATTTTTAAGGGTACCAATGTTTAAGATGACTTTGAAATTATATTAATATATAATTTCAAAGATTAATACAGTAACAAGATAATGATTTAAGGTATATTTAATGTAGGATGATTCTTTAAGTATACACTTGGTATTTGAACTTTCAAGATAGGGGGAAGCAAGTATTCACGGATTTTAACTATTCACGGGGGTGTTCTGGAATGCATCCCCCATGAATATGGGGGTTTAGTGTATGTGCTCCAGAATTTTCTTTTTCATTTTTACTAATTCACTTCATTATGTATACTTAAATTTCGACGTACGCCTGAAATCAGGTTACGCCATGGGCATAGGAACGAATCTCAGACATAACCTGAGAACCTACTGTACTCCAAATTTGTGTTAATATATACAGGACTCTTGAACTCGAACCTGGGAACAAATTCCAAGGGTTCAAGACCCCCTCACCATGTCAAGTTGGTCCTAAGTTGAGGGGGGGGGCTTGTCATGGTAAGCTCTCCTACATGTATCATCACACCATGGCTGGTCATTTGTTCTGAATTTAATGACCTTTCTAGGGAGATACCTTACTAAAATAGCCATTAGCATTTCACTTAACTTCTTCTTGGGATCAGGATCTACTACAACATCTGAAATATTAAGTGTCTGACAAGCTTCAAAATTGCAATCCCAATTGGCTCTACATTTCAGCCAGACTGTTCTTCCAATGGTGGCATTAGAAATATAATGGTTGACAGATATGTCCATCTCAAAAGCTCTCCCTGCAACCACCCAGATTCTGTTGAATGAAATCACACAATTATTGCAAGAGCACAAACAACCAGGACAGACGAGATCGTATACACACATCTACAACAATTATCTTGATATCATAAAAAAAAAGATACCAAAAACTCACAAACTTCAAATACCTCCCCAGCACCAACTGGTACAAGGTATGGTCAGTAAGTGAGATAAAGTTGAAGAGATGGAAATGGCTTGAGTATATCCTTTGTGCCACTCAAGAAAGAATAGTACAAGTGCCTGCTGGTCTCCTCTTATAACCAGAAGGGTTGAAGACCAACATCTACTTAGATGAGAATTATAAGACAGATGGCTTGAAGTGAATGGATATTGTGGAAGTGAAAGCACATGAAAGAAGTGAGTGGTGGAATTTCACAAAGGCATTTGCATTGTACAGTTTTGTAGGCAATTATTATGATTAAATAAAAAACATCAGAAACTACAATGGCTGCAGATGCCTTTAAATGTTTGACATCACTCTCCAGTCAGACAATGTACAATTACTAATTACTGAATTAACACATAATGATAACTGCACATTACTTCGTCCTGCTTACAGCAAAACCGTAATTCCTAATCTCTCTCTTTTTTACCTTACTAATGGCACCACTGATGAGCTTCTGACAAGTTTACAACTACACTGTTGAGCTAAGAACTGATTTGTGAAGTAGATGATGTAGCACCTAGGTCTTTTTTGCATTAAGAGAATTACGTGTTCTTACCTTTTACTATGGTGAGCAAGCTTCTGTCTGATCTTAAAGTTGGAAGATGTCCAACCAAGGCATTCGTCATAATCACTGTGGAAAAATTACATTTTCATAATAAAATCAAGTTTCATATATACTTACCAAGTAATTACATAGCTATCGTTTCTAACTCGTGCTGCAGCCTTTTTTTAAAAATCACAGTAATGCTTCACATGTTTTGTGTGGGTGATTAACCCTGCCCACCATCACAAGTACTGGGAATGACTTAGCATATAACCTCAATATGTTTGTGGCTTTATGTCCATCAGAGGGGAGGAAGGTGGGCTGATTCTATAATTACTTGGTAAATAAATTTTATTATGAAAATATCATTTTCAAATAAGGAACTTACTAAGTAATTACATAGCTGAACCCCACACTGAATGGGGGTGGGATACATGGACATATTCTATTCCAAAACATTAAGGCATAGTAATGACTTTGAAATAGAAAAATTGCCAGCATTGATACAATCCTTGTCATTTCTTTACCTAGTAAGAAGGATATTGCAGGTGGATAATGCCTTTGGTTGGTGTTCATCTTAACCTGTAGTGGCATGGCAGTTGAGCCATGGGTCACCTCTACTTAAGTGGGAGCCTTGCAGCAGAGGATAGGCCTGATGGCTAGCAAAGAATAAGCAAGTTCCCTTGCTCTGGGCGCAGTACCAACACTAAAAACAACCAGACACCACTATCACCTACAATGAAAACCACAAACCATCCGCTAAGACTGGTGGGTACTCCAGGTACATTGTACCCCCAGGCTCCCAAAAAACTCAAAACCCCACACCAAGGAAAAAAGATAGTAGGAGAAAAAGAGTGCTTCCTATGAATCCTCCCCCAATACCATGCCAGCCATTGATAATGGCCCCAAGGTACTACAATTTTCAAACATTGTTTCAACTTCCTTCAAATAATGAGATGCAAAGATTGACTTACACTGCCAGCAGGTCGATTGAATTATGGAAGTAAGGGACAAATTGTGCCTGAAAGCAAAAGAAGTAGAGACTGCCCTGATGTCATGAGCTTTCACTTTGAAAGTAGGCAAAATATCCTCCTGAATCCGAGAGTGAGCCTCCAAAATTAAGTCCCTCAGGAAGAACGACGATGCATTCTTAGTTAGAAGACGAGAAGGGTTTTTAACTGAACACCAGAGGTTACTGGAAGGCCCTCTGATCTTTTAAGTCCTGCTCAGGTAATACCTCAGGGCTCTAACAGGACAAAGAACTCTTTCTTCTTCCTCAGAGCCAAGGCTTTCGATTAACCTTTTAATGGTAAAACAGCAAGGCCAGGGCTTGAATGGGTTCTTGTTCTTGGCTAAAAAACCTAGGGTAAAGGAGCAAACTGCATCCCCTTGGGAAAATCCTAGCCTTTATCGATGGCTTAAATCTCACTTACACGTCTGGCAGTAGCCAAAGCCACAAGGAAGGGAGTCTTTCAAGTAAGGTTCCTCAGTGAAGCAGAACAAAGGGGTTCAAAGAAAGAACCTGTCAGCCACTTCAACACTATGTCCAGGTTCCAAGAGACCAGATCATCCTTCCTCTGTTTGGACGTATCAAAGGATTTGATGAGGTTATTAAGATCCAAGTTAGATGAAAGATCCAAGCCATGCTTAAAGACTGAGCTAAGCACAGCTCGATACCCCTTAATGGTGGAGGACAACAAATTCAGCACAAGTTTTCTCCCTACTACAGTACACTCCTGCCCCCCTACACTTACTGCAAACTGTATGGGAATCATAGCAAGATTTAACTAATCTGGTTTTACAACCTTCGCTACAATAGCAAAAACTAGAGGAACTAGAATCAGACATATGTAAGAAAAAAAACTAGTATCTTGATTTAAAAAGCTGATAAGCTGATCAAAGCTTGAAGGCTACTCAAAATAAATCAGAAATACTTCACCAAAATACAGTGAATACAACTGAAAACCATGAAAAAGCTGCTGCAAACAACTTGATGTTTAATCGAGAGCAAGCAGAAGCACGATGAGGTTATCTGCAAATTCATTCCCAGTACTCCCGATAGTAGGCAGGGTTAGTCACCTAAACAAATCAGTTGGAGCACTACTGCAATTTTTAAAAAAAGGCTGTTGTGCAAGTTAGAAAATATAGCTATGTAATTACTTGGTAAGTTACTTATAAGAAACATGCATTTTCATTTAATTAAATACAATGCACTGGTTTATATACTCAATCATTTATCTTTATACAAAAAGAACTAAACAGGAAGAAAACGTAATGGAGAAAAATGAGAGGTCAGCATCCATATTCTACTTGGGTGAGCCAAGAATCCACTGCTGTACTCAGTTTCAGAGATCTTTCATTCCCTTGACTAATAGGCTCTAAAGGCTTTCTTGGATGTTTCATTGATGCTGGAGCCTATGATATTCTCATATGAGAGATGACTAAACTGCAAAAGTTGACTGGCATGTGAACTACAGCTGACTTATTGGAAAGTGGTGCACATGACAAGGAGTTGCCGGTTAAAAAAAAAAATTAACAAACCTTTCATTTCCAAATTATCAGCAGGATTTAAAATAAAAAATGCATCTATTCTAATGATCATAGTGATAAATTAAAGGGAAACTTACTGTCCATTTTAAGCTACTGCAGTTAGCTGTACGGTAGTGGATTGGAGCTCAGTGTTAATTGCTAAAATCTGGATTTATATAAAAAAAATAATTTGTTTAGAATATCTAGTCTCCCTCTCTGCATTTAGCATCACCTCTTCCTTTTCTACTTTCTTTACACTACTAATTGTCAAAAATGTATTCCTCTCTCCCTCATTACTTGTTTAATTCATTAATGCTGCATGACAACCACATTTAACAGTAACGATTAAATTTATAATTTTGGCTTTTAAATTTGACTATCCCATCTCTCTCTCACTCTTCTTTCATATAAAAAAAAAGGCTGGGTTTAAGACTCTCTCCTTTTCAACACACTCAACCAGGGTTTAAATAATGTGGCATGTTTCATGAGGTCTCTCATTCTTTCTCCGTATTCTTCATTCTGTCACTAAGCCTTCTCAACAAAAGTGTTCCTGAAACAATCAAATCCTGCTTTATAACACCTTACAACTAATGCTGGGAAAGGGACATTAAGACATCTCTCCTACTGAAAAAAATCTTTAGAGCATATGCAAAAAGGGAGACTGTATGTTTATCTAGATTTTACTTGCCGCAATTGTATAATTCTCTGTTCTTTAATTTTTTTTTTATTCCATCATATTTTCACAATTTACTTTAAAAGTTCATATCTTTTAGACTTGTTCCATATGAATATCTACACATTTTGAGTACAGTACAGTAATACACAGTAGAACATCATTCCCTATGAACAATTAAACAACACTTATCGACATACATCATCTTTCTTTAAAAATTATCAAACGACAGCCTGAACTAAACATTACATACCTTCTTGTGTTGCTTCAGCCCTCCACATGTATAATTAATTTTCTTTTTTGACGTCTTTCTTCATTTACATATGGTTCCAAGATTCATTAGCATATCTATTACATTTTGCATTGTTATGAAATCTCCCTTTCATCTGAAAAATACTTAAATCATTATTCACTTGTTAGTTAAAAATGCTGAAATGGCAGATAAAATAATGTATACATACACTACACCATTCCTTTAGAAAAACAAAGCACAAAAGACATAAACATGTAAAAAATACAAGACATGAGGAGCTATGGGGTAAACATTACAAATGTGTCATTCAATAATGGCAAAAGTGAAAATGAAATGTACAAAAAATAAACATTCAATCCAAATTTTGTATAAACAGAATATTACCAACATCATACTAAACAGCATAAATGGTAGCATGATCCATGATTGTGGCATTTTTTCCTCGTGGCTAGTAAGGGGGGATGTTTTAAAAAATGAAATTCAGTGTTCACAAAGATTACTTTATCAGTTTTTTGTCTTGATTTCATCTCAAAAACCTCTTCGTAAGCACTCTATAGCTTCTTAGGAGGCTTTTCCCAACCTCTTGATTGAGCAATTCCACGTACCAAAAAATTGCACGTGCAGTACTATATAAAAGTGCCTCCTCCTTATGAAAAAACAAAAAAAGAAGTGCCAGTCAGGTGCCCTTTCAACCCTTCCTTACACTGACCCCTGTGCCCTAGGCAAAATGCATTTCTCCTCAAGGGGATCTCTGAGAGCTGAACAACCTGCTGAGAAGCCACTACAAGTTCTAGGGGGTGTCTAAACCTACTGCCTCATTACCTATGTAACTGAAAAGCTTCTTTCCAATCTCAGGGATGAGGAAATACCCTTGATTTCATGAGTTCTTGCCTGGACTGGATGGACCTGTCACTGCAAGGTTACCCACTGGCATGACACTTACTTTGTCATCACCCTCCCTGCTTCCCCTTGACTTCCTTTCAGGCTGGAGTCTGAAAGGGGGTCCAAAAGAGATGGGGAGGCTCTGAGCCCTCTCTTAAGAAAGGTGATTCCTGTTGAGGTTTTGAGGACTGTGCCTTTCCAGAACTCAACAATGCAAGTAAAGCCACACCCAAAAACTTGGATGGTTCCCTCAGAAGCCCAAGAGGAATTAGAAAAATGCACAGTGGATCAAGGTGAACAGGCTGCTGGAACACCTCTTCCCTACCATTGCCGCAATGTTATGTTACTCTTCAGAAAGAGTTATGAGGGGTCCAATACCAACCTATTCCACAGAGTGTGGATACTCTAGACTGATAACTGCTGAGATGGGAGGTTATTACAGACAGTGTCATGTTTTCTTATGACAAAGTTTGCCCACAAGTTTGCTGACTAGTGCAAGAGGAACATTTGCTCCTTCCCTTGCAACATCAATGATCTCTGGAATTTCACTAGTGATAGTGACACTAGCAAGCACATTCAGCTAAAGGTCGAGCAATGATGCCACCTGAAAGGAGGCCATGTCAACTGACTCCTAGGCTCCTGATTCAGTACAAGAAAAGGAAATCCCACAGTCTTTTCATGAGGGGAGGGGGGGGGGATGTTCATCAGTCAACAAACTGACTTGTTTGACCTGAAGGTAAATAACTGGAGGTTATCTGGTATCATGAGGTCACCCTGAAGGGGAGTAGCCTTGCTGTCCTCTAGCATGTATAAAAAAAAACTCTGCAGTGTGTGAACATCTTGCGCTTGGGAATGATGCAGGTTCCCTCCTATGTTTCCTGAAGAAGGTCAAAAAGAACCTCCCTCATTGCCAGAATGAACCTGGTCTGTAAACTGAACCGAAGGTGAGCGAGTGGGTTACACACTCCCCCCTGTGTGAGCCCAAGGAGATGTAGGGAGAAGGGTTGTCAAATACACCTGCCTTCACGCAACCATCCAATTGTGACTGGGCAGAGTGACTGAAAAGTAAAGCCTTGTCCCACTGTGAACATGACATTTTTATGTTAAAATAAAGTTTTATATATACAGGCAGTCCCTGGTTTACGACGGGTCCGGCTTATGATGTTCCAAGGTTATGACGCTTTTCATTCATCAGAAATTATATCCCGGTTTACGACGCATGTTCCAGGATTACGACGCGTCGTACGCCAATCTGATGGAAGAAATATGGCTCCAAAACAGCAGAATAATAAAAATTTGGAGGTTTTTTGATGAAAAACTTAATAAAAATGTAGTTTACATCATTTTTAATACACCTAAAGTATTAAAAGTAAGATTTTCTTAGGATTTTCGATGATTTTCAACGATTTTTCAGTTTACAACGCGGCATAAAAACGGAACCCCGTCGTAAACCGGGGACTGCCTGTATTTACCAAGCAATTAAACAGGGCAGTCTTAAGAATTCAAATTTTTGCGGCGGCGCTACCATTGCAAGCATAGGTGCCAGGGTCCCGCCCACTTTTGGGACTCAATAGGTACAACTCAGCAAAGAGCTCCAATCCATTTGATGCCCAAATATCCACTGCGGGGAGGAGGGTGGGCTCCGATTATGTAATTGCTTGCTAAGTATATATAAAACTTTATTTTATCATAAAAATGTCATTTTTATATAAGTGACTTACCAAGCAATTACGTAGCTGATTCCACATTGTGAGGTGGGATCATGGATATGTTCTAATCCAAAACATTAATAAAGATAATGACTTTGAACTGGTTAACTGGTAAGAGAGCTGCTTTAGGCGAGTATTGCCTCTGGTCGGCACTCATCTTAATCTGCAGAGGACGTGGCAGTATTGGCCAAGAGTCGCCTCTACTTAGTGGGTACTTTGCAGCCATGGAAGTTCACCGATGGCTGACAAAGTAAAAAAATAGCGCCCTTGCCCTGGGCATAGACCAGAATAAACAAAACACTGTCACCTACAACTAAAATAAAGAACCATAAACCCAACCATTAAAACTGGTGCATACTCCAGGTACACTGTACCCCAAGGCTTCCCTTAAACTCAACGACCTTACAACAAGGAGAAGGGACAGAAGAGAGACAGAGAGCCCTCTATGCTTCCTTTCTCAACTATGCCAGCCACGGATCCTGGAAGTCGGCGCTGAGCACCCAGAATTTGGAGACAAGAGCCCCACTGTTGTTGCCTAGCGCCAAAGTACTGGCTCTGAACTCTTCACAGTTGGCACCAAATGGTCGAGCGCGTAAGATTGATGAGGCAGGCGTGAAGCTAGTCGAAAAAGAGGGAAGCTCCTGGCTGAGAACGACAGCTTGAACCTCAAGAGCTTTGACCATAAGGGAAGATAAAACATCTTCCTGAACTTGAGAATGCACTTCTGTAATCGACCTTCTAAGAAAGAAAGAAGGCACATTCTTTGACAGAGAGCGTGAAGGGATCTTCACTGAGCAGTGAAGCTTGTCGGAGGGTCCGCTGATCTTTTCTGTCCTCCGAAGATAGAACTTCGAGGTTCCCACAGGACAAAGAAGTCTCTCTTTCTCCTCTGGCCCAAGGATGTCCATTAAGCTCCTAATAATGAATGAACTAGACCGAGGCTTGAAAATGTCCCCATTCTTGAGAGAGAGAGAGAGAGAGAGAGAGAGAGAGAGAGAGAGAGAGAGAGAGAGAGAGAGAGAGAGAGAGAGAGAGAGAGAGAGAGAGAGAGAGAGAGAGAGAGAGAGAGAGTATACTGCATTTCCACTTGCAAAACCTATTCTCATGTCGAAGGCATACCGCTTGCTAGCAAGTCTGCTATTGCTAATGCCATGAGAAAGATTGTCTCCCCATTGAAATTCTTAAAAGAGGTCGATCTGGGATGTTCAAAGGATGAGCTCAAAAGCCACTTCAGAACACTGTCCAAATTCCGGGAGAGAAAATTCAGGCTTTCTAATGGAGGTTTCGAAGGATCTGATAAAATCTCTGAGGTCTTAGAACAATGACCTATACCCCTTTAGAGCAGAGGGAGACAACTTCCTATCAGTCCTCCAGACAGGCAAAAAGTCACCTAACTGGCTTATAGAGGTTTCAGAAGACTAGATGTTATTTGTCGGTACCATCCTCTGAAAACAGACCACTTGGATTGGTAGAGCCTGCTAGCAGAAGATCTTTTGCACCTAGCAACAGCCTCTATAGTTTGCTTTGAAAAGCCTTTACACTCTGACGATGCTCCCAACAGTCTGAAGCCTGTCAGGGCTCGAGTGGACAATCCTTGATGGGACCTGAGGAAGTGTGGTTGTTTGAGCAGCAACTGTCTTTGTGGCAGAAGTCTTGGGAAGTCCACTAACTGGCACAGCAGATCCAGAAACCATTCTTTCCTGGGCAAGAATGGATCGCTGATCAATTCAGAACGTGGGAAGGCGTGGACATCCAGGCCCGTCCAACCCAACAGCATGGCATCCGTCGGCCATGCAAGATGGTCTGGGACTGGGGAGCTACAGGGAGGCATATGATGATTTCTCGATGTTACAAAGAGGCCCACAGCTGGTTTGTCTCAGTTTTCAGAAATCATTGCATACGAGGGAGTCCCGAGTCCACTCCATCGGAAAAACCTAATTGCAGCGATGCAATTTGTCTGCAAGGACATTCATTTTTCCCTGCACGAAGCAAATAACAATCTTCACCCGGTACTGATTCGCCCAGAGGAGGAGGTCTTTCGCCGTCTTGCAGAGAGAGAGAGAGAAGGAGTGGGTAGTCCCTTGTTTTCGGACATAAGACAAGGCTGTGGTGCTGTCCACATATATTGCTACAATCTTCCCTGCTACCTGAGGAGTGAGAGACTGAAGGCCCAGGTGAACGGCCTTTAGCTCTTTGAAGTTAATATGTAAAGACCTCCAAATCGAAGCCCATGTTCCTGAGGCCCTTTGGCTCCCTAAAAGGGCTCCCCAACCTAGACTGGAGGCATTGGAATAAAAACTCTGGGCTTGGGTACCGCGGCAGAAGAGATATTCCTACATGAAGCTTTTCTTCTGACAAACACCATCGAAGATCCTCCTTGATCTCCAATGAGACGGGAAGAAAAAGGAGTCTGGCTAAGTCTTTCTGCACCAGCTTGCTTTCAAGTAAAATGGTAGGGGACTCATGTGAAGCCTGTCCAACTTCACAAACTGTTCTACTGAGGCCAACATGCCTAGGAGACTCATCCATTGGATTGGACTGCTAAGCATACAGAGAGAGAGAGAGAGAGAGAGAGAGAGAGAGAGAGAGAGAGAGAGAGAGAGAGAGAGAGAGAGAGAGAGAGAGAGAGAGAGAGAGAGACTGACTCCCGAACAGTCTGTAGGCAAGACTCGATCCTTTTGGGGAGATAGAAAATTTCCCAGTTCCAGTGCCTCTTGAGATAGAACTGAATTCGCCTCATTCTCAGCCTGGCACCCAGAACTAGCTTCTCTAGTGATGTCCTGTGACCTAACAGGGACAACCATTTCTTGGCTAGCAAGGCCGTTAAGGACAGAAATTCTAGACTTGAAAGAAAGCTGTCTACATGTTTCTCTGAAGAAATGAAGTTTTCATAATAAAACTTATATTGTAATACTTACCTGAACACCGGAATTAGCCCCTGGTCACTGACCAGCCCAAACTATATCCCAATAAATTTACCCACATAGTGGGTAATTAACTGTCAGCGTTACCAACGCTACAGGTAAAATCTTGTCAAATGAGTTACCTGAGGTACCGTTGACAACGCTGCTGCAAATACTAGTCGACAGAGGCCAACATCCCCAGACAGAACGGAGGAAAGGCGTAGACGACGAGGTTGTCCCATGGGTGCTGGAACTCGTCCTCTGCAGTGGTCCATGACTGGACGCCCCCACAGGTCAAACAGCCTTTCCGCGACTTCCCAGTGAAGGGACCATTTAGTTCCGATCACCTGACTCTGGCAGCTAAGCTTGTCTGCCATGACATTCCTCTTGCCTGGAATGTACCTGGCTGACAGCTCTACCGAGTGAGCCAGAGCCCACTCATGCACCTGCATTGTCAACTGTTGGAGCGGGAGGGATACTAGACCCCCCTGCTTGTTGACGTATGCCACTACCGTGGTATTGTTGCTCATCAGTACCACAGAGTGTCCCATCACTCAATCCCGGAACTCTTGGAGAGCCAGGAAGGCTGCCTTGAGTTCCAGGATGTTGATGTGAAGGTGCTTGTCTTCTCGGTGCCACATTCCTGAAGTCAGCAACTCCTCCAGGTGTGCGCCCCATCCCTCAGTCGATGAGTCCGAAAGCAGCAGCATGTCAGGAGGGGGAGTATGTAGGGATACTCCTATCAAGGGGTTCCCGTCGTCCATCCACCAGTGAAGGTCCTCTCTCACCTCCTCGGAAAGAGATGAGAAAGGACTTGGGGTCTCGGGACTGGAACCAACACTCCTTTAGCGAATGAACTGTAAGCAATGTAAGCAAGCCTCCATTGTAGAGACCACAGGTGAAGACGCCCATGAGGTACCAGCTTCTTCAGCGACGACAGGTGACCGATGACGACTTGCCATTGCCGAGCTGGCTGTTCCTGTTGAGACAAGAACAGTTATGCTGCCTTCCTGAAGCTGCTGATACGAGAGTCTGAGGGAGAGACTTTCGCTGCTACCGTGTCTATCAGCATGCCCAGGTACTTTATCCTCTGCTTGGGGTTGAGATCTGACTTCCCGAGGTTTGCCGCAATCCCAAGATTGCGGCAAAGCCCGAGGAGCCGATCCCTGTCCTATAGCAACTGTAAGCGGGAGCTCACCAGGACCAGCCAGTCATCGAGATACCTCAGTACTGCAGACGTATCCCGTGCAAATGGGCCCAAGCTGACACGAGAGAGAAGACTCTCGTGAACACCTGGGGAGCGGTCGAGAGCCTGAAGCAGAGTGCCCTGAATTGGAAGACCATCTCCCCAAGGATAAAGCGGAGGTACCTGTGAGAGGACGGAGGAACAGGTATTTGGAAATACGCATCCTTCAAGTCCATCATAAGCATGAAGTTGTTCTCCATGATGGAGGCAAGCACGGATTGCGCCGTCTCCATTGTGAACCAAGTCTGGTGAACGAATCGGTTCAGGGGAGAGAGGTCTATGACCAGTCTCCAACCCCGTGGCTTTCTCTATGAGAAAGACACAGCTGCAAAAGCCTGGGGACCAAGCCGACACGACTTCCACAGCACACTTGCTCAGCATGGGTTGCACTTCTTGCTCTAGTGCAGAATCCTTCGGTGATCCTTGGACGTAGGTGTGGAGATGGACCGGAGAGTTGGTGAGGGGTGGCCGAGACTTGAAGGGTAGTAGATATCCCTCCTGAAGGACATCTACAATCCAGGTCTCGGCTCCGTATCGCTGCCATGTTGCCCCATGGCACAACAGGCATCCCCACCTTTGGCAGCAGTCGGGGGGGCCCAGCCCCTAACATTTCTCCTTCTTCTTCTTCCCCTTGCCCCCTTTACCAGATTGGAAGGCAGGCTGAAAGGGGCAGGAAGACCAACCCATTCTAGAGGAAGAAGAAGGCTGGGTGTTCCTACGGGATCCTTTCAAAGACTGGGACTTCTTAGGGGCTAAGGAAGAGCTAGCCTGACCCGAGGGCCTGGCCGCAGTGGAACGCAAAGACCCAGAGGTCTTGGCAAAGCAAGAAAGAACGGCGTCTCTCCGCTTCAGGACCAGGTTGGCCCACAGGTTTGCCGTCTGGTGGGCGAGGTAGGAGACGGCTCTACCTCCAGACTGGCACAGTCTCCCAAAAGCGGAGTCTTCCCCAGGTATGATAGCACTCAAAGAAGCAGCCACTTTGGATACTGTGAATGACCACAGATCTAACCAGGAGACTGCCTGGAAAGCTGCCATGGCGGTGGCTTCCAGGGTTTCTGCCTCTTGCTGAGAGAGGTAAATGCTCTCTGCAGTAAGTTGGTGCAACGAGAGACCCAGGCCTAAATGAACCAGGTCCGGGTCAACCTGCTTAGACGGCAATGACTTCTCCAAGGGCGTATAGAAGTGCTTTTGATGAGGCAGAGGAGGGGGATGCAGCTTGTCCAAGCGGTTCGATCGCAGGGAATTGTCCTGCCCAGACACAATACCATTCACTTGATCGAGGACCCCCTCAGCAAGCATGGACCACAGCAACCCCACTGAAACCATGGGTTCCTTCTTTGGTCCCCAAAAGGATTCGAGGCACAAAGGACAATCCACAGATGAGGCCATGATCCCTTCCCCAAGGTCGTTGTGCTGACGAATCAGCGAAATTACCTCAGCAAAAGTCCTCTGTATCTCGGGGGTGTCTGCGTCCTGGGGAAGAGGACCCTCGAGTCCTTCCAGGGTGCGGTCCTCCCGATCTACTCTCCCTGCAGGAGGAAGAACCTCGGCAGACCCCTGTGATCTTTCCTGCACCACGCAGACATATGACCTGGCTGACCCAAGGACCGAGCCAGGCACGTACACCCCCAAGGTAAAACTCTGGGGGGGACAACTCGCCGGAGTTTTTGTGGTCCGACTCGGGCCCCCTGGGAGGAGCCCAGGAGGTAGAGGGGACAGGCAAGGAGGATCGGGCACCCCCACTGGTCTTGCTGGCAGAACCAACAGGAGCAGCGGGCAGGGAGTGGTCACCAACCCGCGGTGGTGACAGCAACCGGGGTCGAGAAGAACACTTTTGCCTCGGCAAAGCATTCTCCCGAGGAGAGTGGAGTGGCTCACATGAGTCAAGCCACATACTCGGCTCCCCCAAGCCAGGCTGGCTGGCGAGAACTTGCGCTGTCCTCTAGATGCGCCCCAGTCTTCTTCGAAGCCAAAACCTCTCAGGGAGACTGAGCAGGGAACCTCTTCTCTGCCTCACCAGGTGTCCGGACCCAAGGGACCAGCACACCTTCCCAGGAACCTTGCTTGGCACTCAAAGGAGTGCCAGCAGTAAAAGTCGGAGCATCCGCATGCCTGGACTCTTTGTCCCGTCCTGTGCCCGAGTCAGTACAGAGAGAGGTTTCTCCGGTACCAGACCAGGGTACTCGCAAGGCTCACGAACGAGTGTCCGACACAGAACAGCTGGCCTTAGAAGCGGGCTTCTTCAGCACAGTGGGGGGAGTGCAAACCATGGTCTGCATGCCCTCAGCTCCCGATATGACTGACCCAGGGATCAACGAATTGGTTCCCTGGCCCGTGGACTAGCAAGAGCCAACGACAGATCCCACTGCCTTCCCTGTAGAAGGAGGCAGTCCCTTAGAAGTCTTGGGGCGAGACTTCTTGGGGTGGGGAGAGACAGGCTTTTTCTTCTTCTGCAGCAGAAAATACAGGCACAGCCAGGGGAGCCAGGGAAGCGGGCGCAGCCCAGGTATCAGAGACGTTGGTAATCAGGCCAGCAACAACCGGGGCAGGTGGAACAGCACAGGAGCCAGGAAAGCCAGAAGATGGTGCATGGGTCAAGGGCACAGGTGGAGCATGAGCGGAAGCCAGTCTGGGCCAAAGGGTCAGGGTAACCAGGAGCCGGAACCGGAGTCGGGAACAAGTGTGGGTCGGCAACAGAAGCAGGCATGGAGATGTATGGCACCGATGACATCACCATTCTTGAGGGGCCAGGCAGAGACAACGGGATCAGGAACCCAGGAGGCAGCGGCATGGTATGGAACGTGGCAGGAGCAGTCACAGGCAGCTTGCTGAATGATGTCATGGTGACGGTAGTGGTGGTGGATGTGGTGGCTGCGTGGATCATCACCGGAGCGCCTGACAGATGGAGATACCAGACCCTCCTGTGATGGAACACCAGGAAGACCCAGGTGCAGCCAGGTAGATGTGAGGTCAGATACCTGGCTACCGAGAGACGCTTCCACCACCAAGCCTGAGGAAAAAGTCGAGTCAAATACAGAAGCCTCTACTCGTTCCGGGGGGAAATATTCACCCCCGGAGCGAGGAGAGGCCCAGAGAGGATGTCACTCCCCCGTGGCCTTACACACCCAATGAAACGAATCCTGATGGGTCAGCCACCAAGGGAGTCGTCGGGGGCATATAACTCAGATGATGCCTTGGAGGACTTCTTTTGTTACTGTCTCCTCCCCTCAAACTTCTCCCACTGCTCGGCAGACCAGGAGCAACACTTGGTACAAGGAGAAGCGCATGAACACACACGTCCTTTGCAGGTGGGGCAGAGGGCCTGTGGGTCCAAATCCATGCTAGAACGAAAAGTATTAAATTTCTTCCCTCCCACCTCAGGACATACACACTGGGGGAAGGGGGGCTTACGGGGTTTGCCCACATTCATGCTGATAATAACAATAAAAAATAAGAAAGATCCAGTGTTGTAGGGGACTTTTGGTAAAAAGTGGAGTCTCCTTCACTGGGGGGTTTGGGGTGGAGCCCCCAGCTAAGTAACACAGCCTGCTATGTTAGGTTAGGTTAGTATATTTCTTTTATAACAGGTTTCCTTAGTCAATCCCTTCTTGAACATATGGCTCCCTAATGATTTATGGATGCGCAGAACCATTCCATAACAACATGGCTGTCCGGCCTTTCTCCCAACGATTTCCCCCACCTGAAACCCTGCGTTCCCAAAGGGTCCCCAACCATGTGGTCCTGGTCGTTTCAGCCGTAAGTAACTTAGGCTGTAACATCCAAAACAATGTAAGACGTTATGTTTATGGTATTTACCGTTATTATTTTATGTTTTACGTACATCCCCAGGGGCTGGTACTAAATACGGCGTCCATTTTGCACGTAAATGTGCTTACGGCCTAAATGACTTACGGCCGAAACGACCCGAACTCCAACCATGTTGGGTAGATGTGAGGTTAACAATAACTGACCGATAATAAACAACACCACCTCCTTCATCAGCAGCACTAAGGGTATGGGAAAAGTCAATTTCTAAGGTAATAGTCGGCATGGAGTTACCCTGTAGTTTTACCATTATTGGATTTAGCCTAGGTGGAAGGGAAATACACAAAAATGAGTGATTGCTTCAATAATAATGGTTAGAAATATTAAAACATGATACTCAACTGGACAAACTTTTGGGTCACGTATTTGACTAGTAGGACTAATCAAAAGCATAGTTTGGTATATATTCCCTTGTGTAGCCTACCGTTTGAATTCACCAGTGGAACACCACTAATCATGCCGCATAAAAATGTAGTCAACTTAATTAAGTAGGGCTGGGTTAGAATCCTAATTTGGAGGATGTAGCCTATTCTACCCAGTTAAGTTCTCCGGCACTGCTGAAGACTACATAACTCAGCCTGTTTGAATATTTAATGTAAGAATATTCTGCTGACAGCTTCAACAGCACTACTAACTAAACAGATAAAACCCAAAGGCCTGTAACCAAGCCTATTAAAAAAAAAAAAAAAAAGAAACGAAGGAGGCCTTACCATGCCTGCCTTGGCACTTTGGCACGGTCCGCCGCCACATCTCGAGGGTCAGCCTATACTAGGCCCAATACTTCTCGACAGCAAGGAATGAGACGATTGTCCTTTCTCGTGCTGTTGGACATTTAAAAGGGCACATCACATGAACAGGAATCGCAGACATTCTCTCTTGTCACATTTATCCAGAGCCTCTTCGCCTTCGGTATATGCACTTTTGAAAGTTTGACCTTTAGCCTTTGACATTTGTCTAGTTCCTTGCAAATTGATCTGTCGTTTGATGACAACAGTGCGAAATTCTGACCTTAGAGGAATCTAAAATGCTCCATCAAAATAAACGAAGTCACGTCATATGACATGAAAGTGAAAAGCAATAACAGCATCGTTAAAAAACAGGGGTCATTCGCCCCGCACAGGAACTCTTTCACGCACAAACACAGGCTCACAGACAAATTCTACTTCACTGGATTACTTGCTTTCTCTTTAGATATCTATGCAAACTAGATCAGCAGCACCAACTCACAAATAATATTCACAACCATCTTGGAAAGTTTGCAAAATTGACCGGAAAAACATTTAAGCGAAATAAAAACCGAAGTAGAAATTTTCCGAGCGATACACAGCTTTACGTACGGTAATCCTACAGTTTAAGGGTCCAAATTCACTGCACCCTTGTGTGCATTCGTTTAAATTTTGTTCCTTATTTTCAATTTCTTCTTTCGACAGATCTGCAAACAAAAGTATGTTTGCTAAAAAATAGCAGTTCATCTGCTTATAGCAGCAGTGATTGTAAACAAAAAAAAACAAAAAACAAAGGGAATCGTCGCGCGAATAGTATGGTGTGCCCGCAACTGTGTTACAGCGCTTAGGAGCCGGGAACCACTTTTTGATAATTTCTGAAAAAAATTTGCAGTTTATCTGCTTACAGAAGCAGAGGTTTACTGTTTTCTCAGATTTCTGTGGGTCCGTATCCCCTGGCATGTTTTTGTTTATTTACGTTCCCATTTATTCCCTATTTTTTTTTACAATCTGCTTCTGTAAGCAAACAAACTACTAATTTTTTCATTGTTTTCCACGATTCCATAAATATTTGATAAATCTGTGCTGATCGTGCTTGCCTTTACGTAATGCAGTGAATTTGAACCCCTAAACTGTAGGAGTACCTTACGTAGTTATAGACAAGGCTTTATATATCACGAGCAAGCCAAGGGACATAATAAACAACATAAAGAGTCTCACCTGTCAGTTCATCGAAACTGACGTTAAAACTTACGTGTAGACGACAGTTTGTGGGCGGAGCCAGTCCACTCGCCAGAACGATGAACTGATGGAATTACCTAAAGTTCATCCGATCGACTGACAGGTGATCGCATGCATGGGCGGGTAGGCAAAGATTTTGTGACAGTTCACCTCTGGATTTCGTCTGGGAGGGATCTCAGTCACGCACCAGACTATGAATAATCTTTGTATAGGCCTAATTCTTTTCATTGTTTGACCCGGCGGGGCTATTTGTAGACCGTTGTGAGTCCAAATCATATGATAAAAAAATACTTCTACATTATACAGACAATTTGGTATAGGCCTTGGCCAGTGTCCTGCCTTTTTATGAAAGGTGCTGATAGTGCAAGAAGGCTTCATGGTCCATATCATAAATTACTGGACCAACACCCAGGTCTAATTAAACTTATTCATTCATATCATATGAAAATAGACATCTCTTTTTAATAGGCAATATTTAGACCATACTCTGTTATACCTTTTGGCTTCTTTCCTACTTTTAAGTGAATTGTCGCAGCAGCTATCTTTGTAGCTCCACCTCCTTATCAGTTAGAGGAGTTTCCACTGCTGCCATATAGTGTTGCCATGACGAAGGCTAGGTGAACGATCGTGGGTGAACTGACAGGTAAACCTGATTGTGAATACCCGGCCTTGGATAAAAAAAAAAAAAAAAACTGAAACCAAATGAAAATAGGACTTGCTGTACAGTCATGCTCAAATCTGATGTGACATGATTCTTCTTGTATCATCCAAAATCTGACTCAGTGTAACGTTGTCAAGTAGTGTTCAACTTTTTTTACTTCCAATGTCATACACGTCAGTAAGTTTTTGAATTCACAACTATCACTATTTTCCTTATGGGTATATGAATATGAGCTCTTTCATGCATTGGTGTAATTCGTAATCTGTGACATGAAATATATTTTTTTACATTGTTTAGCTCAAAGCATGATGTCTTAAGGTTAGCAGTCTCATCAGTGATGGCGCGCTTAACTTGCTACTCGAGGTGGTCTTCGTAACTGCCTCTACAACTCTGAAGGTGCTTGTTTGAATAAGTTTCCTAATATCTAAAGTTAATCATCCTGTACTTTTATGCATCAACAAAATCTTCTGCAGGGATTTTGGTGACAAAACCTCCTATCTAGTCAGTTTGGAGATCAGTAGAAATACCAAACAAGGCGTACTGAGTTACGTGGCGAGTAATCACTGGTATGGAGGACTTTCGTGATGGTTCCGATTTGAAACAAAATTGTTATTCCTTTTGTTGCATGTTTTTTGTTATCGGGGAATGCACTGTATGTTGCACTTTTGATTAATTAGATTTCTGGAACTAAGAATTTTGCTTACAGTAATGTAGTTAAAAACTTGAAATTTCTGAAAAGGATGCTCTTCTGTGATGCCAAAGTGACCTCCATTTACTTATCTTGTGAGAGAGGTGCGAAATAATGAGCAGAGAGACAAGTACTGCTAGTTTATTGATGAAGCAAGCCGCTTATAAAGCAGGATGCGGACGTCTGCGTACTTCGCAGAAACCGCGGGTACAAAGATTTAAGGTGACCTGAGGTCAAACTAATTCTTTACAAAAACAGGACAGGTTCATACAGAAAACATAGTGATCAATAATGTCTGACACATAACATAAATAATTCGTTACTTGTACATAAAGCATGATTATTTAGAAATACTAATAATAATAATAATAATAATAATAATAATAATAATAATAATAATAATAATAATAAAAAATTGTAATTAAAAATTTGTATCGTTTTGAACAAACAAATTCTTCCCTTGTCTTTTTGTAAGAAGGAGGTCGAAGGCAAAGCTGTGAGACATGTCATTTAACATGACAAGAAGGGGAGTGTTGCTAATCAGTGGTCAAATTTTTCTTGTAATTCTCTCTCTCTCTCTCTCTGTGCGTGTGTGTGTGTTCATAATAATTCATAAAAATTTTCACTCTCTTAAGTAAGGACAATTGTTATCTCTCTCTCTCTCTCTCTCTCTCTCTCTCTCTCTCTCTCTCTCTCTCGTTCGAAGTTAGCCAACCAATGTATTACAGCACTGTTTCTCTGTATATCTTTAACTGTACAGTAGATCATTTTGAATTGATCTAAGTTTACCTGTACCGTTTACAAACTGTAAATGCGCGTTCTAAAAATAGAGACATAGAGCATTTCAGAACAAAGATAAAGTGACAGAATAAAGAAGTTTTTAAAAACGAGGTTGAGAAGACTTCTAAAAATAGATCGGTGGAATGGGGAGAGAGTCACACCATTTATTACTTTTTAAGGTTAATGTATTAAGTTAACTTTTAAATGAAAATACAGTAACGTAATTTCATTTAATAGTTAGTTTAATACTGAATTTCCATCTTTTGATACCTAACATAAGAATAAGTTTCCCTCTCTCTCTCTCCCCCCCATAATAATTCCTAAATAATATAACTTGATATTTCAAGTAAGGACAATCTCTCTCTCTCTCTCTCTCTCTCTCTCTCTCTCTCTCTCTCTCTCTCTCTCTCTCTCTCATGTGTTATTCTCTCAGTCTCCATAATAAGTGATAAATAATTTCACTCTCTTAGGTAAGGACAACCCTTATATCTCTCTCTCTCTCATTTATAGTTAGCACTCACACAGTTTTACAACTTATTAATTCTCTGTACGTCTTTACCTGTACAGTAAATAGTTTAAATTGATCTAATTTGACCTGTATCGTCTACGAAGTGTAAATGCGCTAGTGTTGCAAAGCATGATGTCTTAAGGTTAGCAGTCTCATCAGTGATGATGCGCAACTTGCTACTCGAGGTGGTCTTCGTAACTGCCTCTACAACTCTGAAGGTGCTTGTTTGAATAAGTTTCTAATATCTAAAGTTAATCATCCTGTACTTTTATGCATCAACAAAATCTTCTGCAGGGATTTTGGTGACAAAACCTCCTATCTAGTCAGTTTGGAGATCAGTAGAAATACCAAACAAGGCGTACTGAGTTACGTGGCGAGTAATCACTGGTATGGAGGACTTTCGTGATGGTTCCGATTTGAAACAAAATTGTTATTCCTTTTGTTGCATGTCTTTTGTTATCGGGGAATGCACTGTATGTTGCACTTTTGATTAATTAGATTTCTGGAACTAAGAATTTTGCTTACAGTAATGTAGTTAAAAACTTGAAATTTCTGAAAAGGATGCTCTTCTGTGATGCCAAAGTGACCTCCATTTACTTATCTTGTGAGAGAGGTGCGAAATAATGAGCAGAGAGACAAGTACTGCTAGTTTATTGATGAAGCAAGCCGCTTATAAAGCAGGATGATGGACGTCTGCGATTTCTCGTGAAACCGCTGGTACAAAGATTTAAGGTGACCTGAGGTCAAACTAATTCTTTACAAAAAACAGGACAGGTTCATACAGAAAACATAGTGATCAATAATGTCTGACACATAACATAAATAATTCGTTACTTGTACATAAAGCATGATTATTTAGAAATACTAATAATAATAATAATAATAATAATAATAATAATAATAATAATAATAATAATAATAAAATTGTAATTAAAAAATTTGTATCGTTTTGAACAAACAAATTCTTCCCTTGTCTTTTGTAAGAAGGAGGTCGAAGGCAAAAGCTGTGAGACATGTCATTTAACATGACAAGAAGGGGAGTGTTGCTAATCAGTGGTCAAATTTTTCTTGTAATTCTCTCTCTCTCTCTCTGTGCGTGTGTTTGTGTGTGTGTGTTCGTAATAATTCATAAAAAATTTCACTCTCTTAAGTAAGGACCATTGTTATCTCTCTCTCTCTCTCTCTCTCTCTCTCTCGTTCGAAGTTAGCCAACCAATGTATTACAGCACTGTTTCTCTGTATATCTTTAACTGTACAGTAGATCATTTTGAATTGATCTAAGTTTACCTGTACCGTTTACAAACTGTAAATGCGCCGTTCTAAAAAATAGAGACATAGAGCATTTCAGAACAAAGATAAAGTGACAGAATAAAGAAGTTTTTAAAAACGAGGTTGAGAAGACTTCTAAAAATAGATCGGTGGAATGGGGGAGAGAGTCACACCATTTATTACTTTTTTAAGGTTAATGTATTAAGCTAACTTTTAAATGAAAATACAGTAACGTAATTTCATTTAATAGTTAGTTTAATACTGAATTTCCATCTTTTGATACCTAACATAAGAATAAGTTTCCCTCTCTCTCTCTCTCCCCCCCATAATAATTCCTAAATAATATAACTTGATATTTCAAGTAAGGACAATCTCTCTCTCTCTCTCTCTCTCTCTCATGTGTTATTCTCTCAGTCTCCATAATAAGTGATAAATAATTTCACTCTCTTAAGTAAGGACAACCCTTATATCTCTCTCTCTCTCATTTATAGTTAGCACTCACACAGTTTTACAACTTATTAATTCTCTGTACGTCTTTACCTGTACAGTAAATAGTTTAAATTGATCTAATTTGACCTGTATCGTCTACGAAGTGTAAATGCGCTAGTGTTGCAAATACGTTCTAAAACATAGAGACATAATAACTAAGAGTTGTATTAGTCAAAATATAAAACACTGTTTGTTCATGAAAAAACATTTCAGAACAAAGAGAAAGAAACGCAGAATAAAGAAGTTGTTAAAAAGAGGTTGAGACGATTCTAAAAATAGATCGGCTGGAAGGGGAGAATCTCAGTTTTTATGTCAACCACTTATTTCTCTTTTTTAAGGGTAATTTATTAAGCTAACTTTTAAATGAAATTACAGTAACTTTAATTTCATTTAAAAGTTAACTTAATAATTTGGGAGCATGATTAGGGCCATATTTAGTGTTTAAACTTTAGAAATGAGCATTTATTAGCATTTTTAGAGACCATGCCAAACTTGTGCGAAAATTCACCCTGTGCGAGGGGTTCTGGAACCTAACCTCGTGTAAGTTCAGAGTATGACTGTATACAGTTTACAATTATGGTGATAAACATATATTCTGGTCGACCCTAGGTCGATGTGAAGGCACCGCAGAAAACGGGATGTTCACTATAGAGAACGCGTTGAGCGGGGACTTTACAATACTCCCCCCCCATCAAGACGGAGGCAACGTCTGATCAAAGCAGGTATCTACTGGGGTGACGAAGGGGGCCTCGCTTTCTCGATGTCAACTGGAGAGGGTGGTCGTCTTCCTCGGTGTCCTCTGGAGCGGTTTGTTGGGGTGCCTTCCTGTCTGGTTTCTGGGTTTTCCGGGGATGCCCACGTCTCCTTCCTGCACCAGGGGCTGTCCAGGGGGTGCCACATCCTGCAGGAGGCTTTGGGGTCCACCTCCATTGTCCTCCTCCAGGAATGCAGGTTTGAGATGATCTATAGATATCCAGTCTTCCCACCCGTGGATGGCTACTCGGAATGCCTTCTTGTTCCTTTCCAGTACAAGGAAAGGTCCTCTGTAGGGTCTAGTTGAGGGTGGGCATACGGCATCATCCCTGACGAAGATGTGGGTGGTGGAGGATAGCCCGGGGACCATGAATGTCCTTTGGTAGGGGGCAAATTTTCCAACCCTGTCGCAGAGCCTCTGCATCCCTAAGCCGTCCCTGTCCTCTGCGACGAGTTCTCCCGGGAACTACCAGGGTCTCCCCGTAGACTTTTTCCACTGAGGAGGGGTCACCATTGGCTCTGGGGCCGGTTCTCAGCCCGAGGAGAACCCAGGACAGCTGGTATTTCCAATTTTCGGAGGAGCAACGAGCCATGAGGGACGCCTTCAGAGACCTGTGGAATCTTTCCACCATTCCGTTGGCTGTGGGGCTGTAGGCGGTGGTGCTGTGGTGAGTGGTCCCCATTAGGTGTGCCAGGGCGATCCACAGCTCGGACAGGAAAGCGGGTCCCCTGTCTGTTGTAATCTCGTCTGGGACACCAAACCGGCTGATCCAGCTAGAGAGGAGGGCTTCCACGCACGCACAGGAGGTGGCTTCTTCCATGGGCGTAGCTTCGGGCCACCTAGTGGAGCGGTCAACGACTGTCAGAAGGTATCTGGCTCCTCCTGATGGGGGAAGAGGACCCACCATGTCGACATGGATGTGCCCGAAGTGTCTCTTTGGCTGGGGGAACTCGCCGACTCCTGATTCGGTGTGCCGTACTACTTTGCTGGCCTGACACTGCATACACTGCCTTGCCCAGGCCATCGCATCTTTCCGTATGACATGCCAGACGAACTTTTCCATCAGCAGCCTGGCTGTTATCCTTCCGGAGGGATGGGATAGGCCGTGGATGATGTCGAAGACCAGCCAACATCTGGAGGCGGGCACCAGGGGGCAGGAGCATCCAGTGCTGACGTTGCTCAGTAATGTTGATCCTCCTGAGCCGAAGGGCACGTCCTTCCACTTCAGCGATGTGACGACTGTACAGTAGGCTGGTGTCTCAGGGCCAGCAGCCTGTTCGCGGGCGAGGTCCTTGTAGTCGATCCTGAGTTGTACTGAGTTGATCTCAATCCTCGAGAGGGCATCAGCTACCGGGTTCTTCCTGCCAGGGAGGTATTTGATGGTGCAGGTTAACTTCACGATGGCTGCAAGGTGCCACTGCTGCCTAGAGGACCATGCGTCCCCCAGCTTCTTGAAGGCGTGGACCAGTGGCTAGTGGTCGGTCCAAATTGTGAAGGGCGTTCCCTCCAGGAGGAACTCTAAGTGCCATACCGCCTGGTATGCTGCGAAGAGTGCCCAATCGAAGGTGCTGTAGTGGGACTCAGTGGGCTTAGCCTCCTGCTGAAGAAGGTGATGGGCTGAGGTGTCCCCCTGATGACTTGCTCCAGGACAGCTCTGCAGGTAACTTTGCTGGCGTCCGTGGTCAGCTGGAGGGGAGCGTTGGGGTCCTGGTGGGCCAAAGATATTGCTTTGGTGAGGGCAGCCTTCATCAGAAGGAAGGCCTGATAGTCGGGGCCCCACAGTAAGGTCTTTGGACGTCCCTTGAGGACCTCCATCAGGGGGGGCCATGGTGTGAGCAATCCCCGGGATGAATCTTCTGTAGTAGTTGACCATCCCGAGGAATTCTTATATGGCCTTGATAGAGGTAGGGGTGGGGAACTTCTCGACGGCTTCGACCTTCGACGACTTTGGGCGGACGCCCTCTGGGGATATCTTGTGACCCAGGAATTCCACCTTCTCGATGCCGAAGGTGCACTTGTCAAACCTGATGACAAGGCCACTTTCCTGCAGGCGCTGCAGGACCTTCCAGATATGCCGCGGGTGTTCCTCCCGCTATCTGGAAAAGATTAGGATATCATTGACGTAGCAGACGCAGAAGTCCAGGTCCCCCAGGGTGCTGTCCATCAACCTCTGGAAGATTGCGCCCGCGTTCCTCAGGCCAAAGGTGGAGAAGGCAAAGACGTAGGACCCAGAGGACGTGACGATGGTGGTTTTGGAGGTGTCCTCCGGCACTACCGGTACCTGAAAATAAGACTTTAAAAGATCCATTTTGGAGAATATTTTGACCCCATGGAAAGAGGCCATCAGGTCCTGCATGTTTGGCAGGGGGTAGTGGTCGGGCCCTGTTGCAAGGTTCAGCCGCCTGTAGTCGCTGCAGGGCCTCCAGGTGCTGTCTGCTTTCTGCACCATGTGAAGGGGGGAGGCCCACGGGCTGGGAGCCTTTCTGCATATGCTCATTCTTTCCATCTCAGCGAAGGCCTTTTTGGCCTCCTGAAGGCGCTGCGGGGGAAGCCGTCAGAACTTTGCGTACGTCGGGGGGCCCTTCATCTTGATGTAGTGGTATATCCTCCCGGGGATCTGGCGGAGCTCAGGTTTGAAGACCTCCGGGAACTCCTTTAGGAAGGAACCATACTGGTGGGGCACGACGAACAGATGGCGGGCTCCCTGGGGCCCGGCGACAATGGCAGGGACTGGCAGGACTTGGTGTCCTGCAGGCCTTTGCAGCCGACGTCGACCGCCAGTCCGAAGTGGGCGAGGAAGTCCACCCCTAGGAATGGGGTCCTGACATCCGCGATGATGAATTCCCATCTTTATCTCCGGCCAAGGGTGGAGATCAACAGGAGCTTGGTGCTGTAGGAGAGGATGGGGAACCCGTTTGCAGCCGTCAGGGAGGCAGTCAAGTCCAGAGGGCGTCTGCGGTCCTCTCCTGAAGGCAGAAACACTGAACACATGGCTCCAGTGTCGACCAACATCATCCTGCCGGAGATGGCGTCGCGGACGTAGAAACCTAATGGTAAGGGGCCCCTGGGTGTTTCTGCTGCTGCTGCCATGGCGGCCTGTGTGGTTGGCCGCTGCCTCCTCCAGTTTTTGAAGAGAAGAAAGGGCAGGGGCTTCGCATCTCCGGCAGCTCTCCCAAACCTCCAGTGGTAATAGCAAAGCCCTGGCCCCTCCCTCTTCTGCTGGTGGGACGGCCTTTTCTGCTCGATGGTGTTGACGGGCTCCGTGGTGGGGTCCTCCAGCAGTTGGCGGAGTGTGCGGGCATGGTCACCCACTTGGCCGCCTTCGTGGAATCTGTCAGTTGCTGCACCACCTTAATTAGGTCCTCGACCGGCAGGGTATACGTTTAAGAGGTGCAAAAAACGAGCAGGTAAAAGAGTACTGCTACTTTATTCATGATCCAGGCAGTTTATATAGCGGCAGACTGATGTCATGCCGCGGAATACAATGGGAGCAAGGGTGACCTGAGGTCGATAATAATTAACAATAAATACAGCGAACGAGTACACTTTACAATATGCAAATAGACAGAATTGAAGTTGAATACAAGCTCGATGCCTGCAGAAGAATACAGGGTCCCGGTTTACGACGGTTCGCAGTAACCGAAAATCGTCAATAAGAAAACCTTACTTTTAATGCTCTGGGTGCAAAAACGACGTAAACTGCATTATTATTGAGTTTTACATCAAAAAACCTTCAAATTATGATTATTCTGCCGTTTTGGGGCCAAATTTCTTCTGTTGGATTGGCGTGACGCGTCGAACCACATGCGTCGTAAGCCGGGAAATAATTTCTGATGAATATATTTGAAAAGCGTCGTAACCTCGGAACGTCGTAAGCCGGAACCGTCATAAACCGGGGACTGTACATGGTACACAAATTGAAGACAGGTAAACAATTATATACATAGTTTAAATGATTGGATTTACGTGACCCGGCATGCCAGGCGTGACGAATTGTAGAGGCAAAGAAAATGGGACTCACCATAGAAAACCTGCTCAGCAGAGACTTAACAAATAAAATGTTCAGCAGAGACTCTACAAATGACTTTACATATGCGTCTGCGATCTGCCCACGGACCTCCGGCAGTAGCTGCCACAGGAAGACCTCCCTTGACAGGCTGATTTCTTTGTGCCTGCTGCTGCTGTCAGTCTCAGGGAGGAGGAGGAGGTCCTGGAGGGCGTGCCATGCTTCCAAGAGGTTTCCCTCCTGCTGGGGATTGAGGGCGAGGTCGAGGGCGCAGGCAGCTCTCTCAGAGACCGGCAGGGAGCAGGTCTTGATGAGAGTGGATTTTAGTTCTTGGAAGGTGGCAGGGCCTGACGTCGTCATCAGCCACAGGGCGATCTTCTTGTATATCTCCTCTGGGAGGGCGTTGATGGCGATGTCCACCTTCAACACCTCGTCCATTAGGCCTGCTACCCTGAACTGCCCCTCGACCCTGTAGAGCCAGGATGCTGTGTTTTCCCTGGTAAATGGCGGCAGCCTTATGTTAAGGGCCATCTTTGGTTGGTCCGTCAGAGGGGTCATCGTATGGGGCGCAGGTACTGGCGTGGAGGTGTGGTGGGGGTTGTTGCGAGAGGGAGGTGTCTGCCTCCGAGAGGTTTGCAGTAATTTGTACGTGGTTGGGAATGTCTGCATCCATGCTCATTTTCCTCTCTCACTTGGAGTGTGAGGGAATACTCGTGCCAATACATGCTGGGGAGCATGCTGTGTGGGTCCGCTAATGACGCTGGCGACCTGCTGACGAGGGTTGGTAAATGCCTGAACGCTTTGTTAGAGCGCCATAGTTAGTCCGTTAGGGGTGTGGGTCAAGTTCATAGGGCCAAGACTTAGTCACCGTTTGGGTCCGTTAATGGCTTCTGAGAACCACTATGGGGTCACCACTGTGAGAGAGGTGCAAAATAATGAGCAGGAAGAAAAGTACTGCTAGTTTACTGATGAAGCGAGTTTTATAAAGCTGGATGCGGACGTCTGCATACTTTGCAGAGACCGCAGGTACAAAGATTTACAGGTGACCTGAGGTCAAACTACTTCTTTACAAAAACAGGACAGGTTCATACAGAAAACATAGTGATCAATAATGTCTGATGCATAACATAAATAATTTGTTACTTGTACATAAAGCATGATTATTTAGAAAGACAATAAATATACAATTACAATTATGGTGATAAACATATATTCTGGTCGACGCTAGATCGATGTGAGGGCACCGCATAAAACGGGATGTTCACTATAGAGAACGCGTTGAGTGGGGACTTCACAATAATCTAGGCGCGAGGATGAACAGAAATGTTTTGTCTGTGTCGCAGGCAACCGTCCTGGTAGAAAGTTCTCAAAAACTTAGGTGATTGTACTGTTTTTTAATCCAATTTGATCGACACCCATCTTTGCTTTGCATTGATATTGTGAGGTCAAAGAGACAGAACTGATTTATTTTCCTGGGTAAAGGTATACATAGTAGCGTGCGGATGGAAACAAAGTGCCCGACCTTCAGTTGCTGTGACCTGCACACTGAGTGAGAGCAATTTGTGTTTGTTAACAGTCAATCAAATAGCAATAATAAGAGGCATAATTTACATACAGTGATAAAATATATATTGGCGAAAAGGCCAGGAAATTCTACATACAAATATGTACATGAGATTCTCGCTACATTGATAGATGGGATACATGATCATGATTAATGGGAAAAGAAGACGTCTGACATCTTTACTTCGCCCATTCCTGTACGTCCTTCCTGATCCTGTGCCACACGAATTTCTCTGTCATCAGGCGCGTTGTTGTGCATCCTGATGGATAGGACAGCCCATGGATGATGTCGAACGCCTCCTTTCTTCGTGACGCGGGTACCATTGGGTGTGGGCAGCCTGTGCTGGTGTCACAGAGAAGTGTTGATCTGGATCCACCCACTGGCATGTCCTCCCACCTCAATGCAGTAAGTGCCGTTCAGTAAGCTGCCGTTTCCAGGTCTGCAGCCTGTTCCTTCGCCAGGTCCTCATAGTCTATGCCCAGGTGGGCTGAATCTATTTCAGTTCTTGATAGGGCGTTGGCTACTGGGTTCTTCTTGCTGGGGACGTAACTGATGGTGCAGCCAAATTCGGAGATAGCAGCCTGGTGCCGTTGCTGTCTTGCCGACCATGTCTTCCGCCCTCGTGAACGCATGTACCAATGGTTTGTGGTCTCCCAGGATGATGAAAGGGCTGTCGTCCAAGAGGTACTTGAAGTGCCACACAGCTTGGTAGACTGCCAGCAGTTCCCTATCGAATGCACTGTAGTGGGTCTCCGGCGGCTTTAACTTGCAGCTAAAAAAGGCAAGCGAGCAGGGGGAACCGTCTACTATCTGCTCCAGCACGGCTCCGCAGGCAACATTGATGGCATCAGTGGTAAGTCTCAGGGGGCCAGTGGGGTCCTGATATGTTAAGGTGGTGGCCTTGGCTAGAGCTGCCTTCGTCTGTTTGAACGCCTTTTGCTGCTGGGCTTCCCAAGTCAGAGCTTTCGGCTTCCCCTCTAGTGCTCCGGTTAGGGGATACATGATGTGGGCAATGTCCAACACGAAATGTCAGTAGTAGTTGACCATGCTGAGGAACTCCTCTAGGGACTTGATGGTTTTTGGTGCTGGAAACTCCTTCACTTCATTCACCTTGGAGGCCATGGGCAGACATCTGCGGAGAGACCTTGTGTCCCAGGAAGTCTACCTTCTCCACTCCAAAGGTACATTTGTCGAATCTAACAACCAAACCGTTCTCCTGAAGGCGTTTCAGCACAGCGCGGACATGACCCAGGTGCTCCTCTGGGGACCTGGAGAAGATCAAGATGACGTCCACGTAGCAGACGCAGAAAGGTAGGTTCTCCAAGATGCTGTCCATAAGGCATTGGAATGTGGCCCCGGTGTTCCTGAGGACGAAGGTGGAGTAGGAGAAGGTATATGTCTCGAACAGCGTGATGATGGCTGTCTTCGGAACGTCGTCGGGATGTACCGGTACCTGAAAATAGGACTTGAGCAAATCCATTATTGTGAATATCTTGCCCCCATGCAGGGCTCCTGTTAGATCCTACATGTTTGGCAGGGGTTAGTGGTCCGGCGTTTTCACTAAGTTCAGCCGACGATAGTCCCCACAGGGCCTCCAGGAACCATTTGGTTTCTTCACCATGTGGAGGGGGGGGATGCCCATGGACTCTATGCCTTTCTGCAGATACCCATCCTTTCCATCTCGACGAACGCTCGTTTAGCATCTTGGAGTTTCTTGGGTGGCAGGCAGCAGAACTTGGCATGTGTCGGGGGGGCCTGTGGTGGTGATGTGGTGATGATACCGTGCTTGGCCTGGGTACCTGGCACCTGACGCAGTTCTGGTTTGAAGATGTCTAGGAATTCATGGAGGAGGGCATTGTATTTGTTCAATGAGACAGAGCATATGGCGGACATTCCCGGTCCGATGGAGAGTGGTCAGGAGCGGCAGGTTCCAGTATCCAGCAGGTGTTTTCGGCCAATGTCTACTAGCAGTCCATGATGTGCGAGGAAATCGGCGCCCAGTAAAGGAAACTTGACATCCGCAATGATGAAGGGCCATTCATATTTATGGCCCAGGATGGATATTCTGCGGGTCTGAGTAACATGAACCAAAACAAGCTGTAGCAAGTTCTGCAACACCAGCAAATGAGTTTGTGCATTTATACATACCCTACACACATGGTTGAAGTTATCTTTTGAGTTGTAAAAATAAAAAATGAGAAAATACAGTAAAAATATAGATGACGTTAGTATGAAATATATATATAAAAAAATTCCAAGATGAAGATGGGAACCTAACAGCCCTTCATCTCAAGACATGTAAATGTACTTAGTTGCAAACTCCAACTTTTCTGAGTTCGTCCCTGTGTCACCCGGTGAAATTCCTTTCTTGCACGAATTTCTAGGGATAAATATTGCTAAATATACCAGAGAAAAAAGTTATCAGGAATGCTGGGGTTACTACCCCCAGATCGAGCGTATTCTTATACCAAGAAGGCGTCGGTATGGATAAGGGTGAGTGAATAAATCACAGCCACAGAATCACACTCGATAGACATCCCAATGGCAAAATCCCTCGGAAGAGCTGGGAGCTGTTCCAGCTCCCTCACTCACCCGCCCGCCAAGCGGCGACCCCAGCACCATCTGAACTCATTCCATTTCTAGCACGTGATCATTTTCACTGTTTTTCTTGGTGGCTTGTGCCTTTTGGCTAATATTTCACATTTTCCAGCATGTCGTCGAGCAGCTTTACTGTATCCAAGTTAAGTACCATCTTATTGTGGGGTTTTTATGATAAGTTTGGCTGTTTCAGCCCGTATTTATTAATTATACGTGGTTCTGTTATGACGCTACGGCGTCCCCCAGCCAGCCTTGTTGTCCACGAGGTACGCCCGTCCAGCTTGTTCTGTTTGGGCTTTTCCTTGTCGGTTTCATTGCTTATCTTTATTTCCCTAGGTTCATCCTGGTGGCATTTCCTAAGCTGGGTTTTTCGGTGTTTCTCTAACGATAATTTTGTTGAACCGTATCATTGGGGTTCCTGCATTTGGGTTCCCGTCATCTTCCCGCTTAGGTAACTCCCCAGGATGTTTCCCCTTGGACAGTTATAGCTTTATAATTATTATAATTGTTATTTTGCTGGTGCTTGACATCATGTTTTCAATTGTTTACAATTATTAATTGTTACCGTGGGGGCGTCAGGTACAGTTTTACTGTTAACGTCCTGTCGCTTCTCTCGGTTAGGCTATGCGCCTACCACAAGCACAAGTTTATTTTATTGTTTATGCATATATGATGGTGATTTATTATTCTGGTTATCTTATTTATCCTGCCTAGTGCATGTTAGGCTTTTATTTTGCGCCTTTGGCCTCCTGCTCTCCCTTTCACCTGGGTTAGGTTAGGCAAGAGGAGGGATCAGCAGGTAGAGGGAGTTTCTGTTGTTGTTCCATCCTCTGACCGTTGTTTGGGTTGTGGAGTGAGACCCCATAGTCCTCCCCCTTCTTTACGGAGGGGTAGAGGTTTTTTCTGTGGGTGCGTCTCCTCCATGCTTTTATAGCATTCCCTTTCTTTCAGCTCTGGTTGGTCTTCGACACGGGAATTTCTCTCCCTGTTGTTTCCTCATCCCTCCCTTTCCTTCTCCCCCTTTTTATGTCATAGGCTACGTCTATGTGTGGGGTGAGAGTATGGAGGCCTTAGGTCGCTATTCCCTTCCCTTTCCTTCGGGGTAGGCCATGATCTCTCCAGCTGGTATTAATTACCTAGCGTGGTTGGGTTTACAGTTGAGCGGGTGAAGGCATCTTCCCCAGTCTCCTGTTTTCCTCTGCTCTGGCCTACTCCCTTCCTTATCCCACCAACCGCCCCCTTTACCCTGGTCTACCCTGGGTCCAGCTCTTTGTCATCTTTCTCGCTGGGTGACGTCGGTGTCCGGCGACCACCCCCAATTGTTGATCTTTCCTGGTGGAGGGATTCGCTCCCTCCCAGGGCTGGTCCCAATGGCATTTTTCTGAGCTCAGTGTCTCATTAACCCGCTCTCCTAGGATCGAGCAGGTTTTCGAACTTTCTCAGGGTTACTTTTTCTCAGCCTTGTCCGCGTTCACTCCGGCGTTCGGGATGCTCTAGTTGGGTTGACTGGCGCTTATACCTGCCCTTGTGGATCTGTGGTGTTTTGTAGCCTCACCCTTCTATTGTTCTCTAGCGGTAGAGGCTTGGGATCCCGGAGGGTGGTGCCGGACGCCGGGAGTGCGGATTTTTATGTCATTGTTAACCGATTATGTTACCATCCTCTGTATATATATGCATTTATTTGTTTCCAGCGGCTCATCCACATGGTCGGATATATATTTGTTTTCCTGTTATTGTTATTAGAGTTCGGTGATCTTACCCTTAGGTTCCGCCCGTTTTATTCCGGCACCCCTTGTGTTAAGGGTCCCGTTGATTCGGCTCTCTTGTTCTGCGGAGTATTCCGGCAGTCGAGGGCTTCTTACCTTTAAATTTAAGTTACTTTTTCTGGTAGGCCCGTCTCTGACGGGTTTTTCATTCCGCCGAGTACTCCAGTAGTACAGTTTGAAAATACCTGTGCCTGCTTAGTTTAAGTTTCTTAGAGTGGTAGGTTCATATACTGTTCACACTTACAGACTGTTCATTGTGAGGAGCCCGGTTGTACCGCCACCCTCCACCAACCCTACGGGCATGTGGTGTGTCGGGCCCACGCTGGCTGTGCGGTCCAGCTTGGTGACCTAATCGTCTGACATCCGGAGGGCTGTGAGGTTTGCTTCACGCTTTGTGGGTGCATCCAGGACGAGTCGGTAAGCTGCTTACTTTCGTTCTTCATGATAGTTACAGTTTGCTATGTTGCCATATTTTGTGTCCTAGCGCTTATATAGTTTACAGTATATTAGCCCTTCCTTGATTCCCTGCTCCCTTTCAGGCCGACGAGTCCTCCAAGAAGGAGGCCCTAGAGTCTCTCCGCGCCTGGGTGGCTGGGTTCGGGAGGAACGTCCCGTCGGGGAAGCCCTACATCCTCGACAGGAAGCTGAGGGATTTGCTCTACCCCAGCGCCCGGATCGCTGCGGCCGTACCAGCTGATGTGGCCGCACCCATCATCGAGCAGATCCGGGTCGTGACCCAGCCACTTCTAGAGGACCCCCTTTACGCGGAGGTTTCGGAGGACGTCGCCGCTCTGGATTTGGACCTGGAGCCCATGAACACCGAGCAGGACCAGGTAGGTAGAGAGGTAAGTGAGGCAGTGGGGGCGGGCACCCTTTTTGATTCCCCTTCATCCTCTGTTTCTTCATTTCAGGGCTTTGCTAAATCTTCTATCTTGAAGGACAGTGCTCCATCTACTGTCCCCAAGTTGAAGATGTCGTGGAAGGCGAAGGGCTTCAAGTCCTCATCTTCCCGCAAGGCATCCCCTTTCCCCCCGTCGAAGCCAAAGGTTGCTGAACCTGTGGCCTCCAGGAGCAAACCAGGTACCTCGGGCAAAGGAGCGAGTAAGAGGGTGGCCAGGCCCAGCCCTCCTCGCCAGCCTGCCTTTGACCCTGAGGCGTTTGCGGGGATGTTGCTAGAGAGGTTCTCTACGGAGGTTGAGGCCAAGCTTTCTAAGTTGACGGAGAAACTACAGAGTCAGGAGAATCTTCTTGCCGATATGGCACGCTCCGGTGGGGCCGGACCACAATACCAGATCCCTGACACTGCTATCCTCCCTCCTTTTGATGTAGGGAACCCGTGGCGTTTCGCTCTTCGTGCTATTCGCCACGAAGATACCTTGACCATCGAAGGACTAGGTACCAGACGCCTGGAGGAGCTGGAGTTCTTCCCAGCTGATCTCTTGCCCCCCTACCCAGGCTTCGTTAGGCTGATGGAGGAAGCCTGGGTACGCTCAGACAAGGTCCCTAAGGAGACGGTGATCTTCCCTAGGGATCAGGCGCAATCTGCTCTCTTGCACACCTTTTCCGAGTGGCGATGGAGAACACGAAGTTGACCCCCTTCAAGGGCAACTACACTATGTTTTCCCTCGGGGATAACCTGCCCACTCCCTGCCTGAACAAGGTTGCTATCGCAACCGCTCAGGCTTGCTTGGATGGCAAACCCTTGCCTCAGCTTAGGGAATCAGACCCTACGTCTCTGATCTTCCCAGGGGGTGATGAGTTCTGGAAAGACGCTCCGTCCACATTTACTGTTGGTAAATTGGACGCAGATTGCACGTCAAACCAGTTTAGTGAGCAGCTTCCTAGGCTTCCGGAAGCTCTCCTGAAGGCTGAGTTCGAGGCACGGTGTCGGTTGAGCCGGTCTTTGAACTCGCTGTGCCTGTCAGAAGCGACCGCCATCTCCTTTGCAGAGGAGCCATTGATTCAGATTCTGACTAAATCCCTGTTAGCAGGGTTCCAGTCGGACCTGTACGACTTCATGGTGGCAAAGATGAACTGCCGTAAGTTCATCTTCACTGATGCCACCATTCGTCATGAGCCTAACAGACTCATGAAGAGTTCTTTCTGGGGAGAAAATCTTTTCCCAGAAGATGAAGTCTCCAGTGTCCTGGGTGAGGCAACCAGGGCTAACCAGAGTCTGCGCTTCCGGTGGGGTATCTCTGCCTTTAAGCGGAAGACCCCGGAGTCTAGCGGTTCCCAGAATAAGCCTGGGAAATGTTACAGGAGGCATAGGAGACCACAACACCAGACGGTTGTTCAGGCAGTTCCGGTCTCGACGGTGAACCAACCGTCCACCTCCAAGGCTCAACCCCAACAGTATGTGCTGGTTCAACCAGCCCAATCCCTTGCTGCGCCTACGTACGTCTCCTCGCCGGCGCACAACCCTACCTATGAAGGCCGTGGGGTCTTTCACGGCCTTAATAGGAGTGCAAGGGGGGGTAGAGGTCGAGCCCCCTACAGAGGTAGAGCTGGATCCGTCTCCCGGGGGAGAAGTGGCCGTGGTAGAGGAAACAAACCTGTTTCCTCCCATTGAGACCAGTCAGGTAGGTGGACGCCTATACTGGTTCAGAGACCAGTGGTCCTTCAGTCCTTGGGCACACAGCATTGTGTCCAAAGGCCTGGGTTGGAGCTGGATCAGTGACCCTCCTCCCCTGACCAGGTTTTATCAACCCTCCTCCAAAACCCTACAGGACTTTGTGACGGAGCTTCTCAACAAGAGAGCAATAAAGAAAGTGAGGCACCTCAAATTTCAAGGCAGGCTGTTAACTGTCCCCAAGAAAGATTCCGGCCAGCAAAGAGTGATTCTAGATCTGTCGCGTCTAAATCTCTACATACAATGCGACAAATTTCGCATGCTTACAGTTGCTCAAGTACGGACTCTACTGCCACGTGGAGCCGTCACCACCTCTATTGATCTTTCAGACGCTTATTATCACGTCCCAGTTGCGCGGAACTTCTCTCCCTTCCTGGGTTTCAGACTAGGGAAACAGGCCTACTCCTTCAGGGTCATGCCTTTCGGGCTCAATATAGCCCCCAGGATATTCACGAAGCTGGCGGAAACAGTTGTTCAGCAGCTACGGTCCCGGGGGATCTCCCTAGTAGCATACCTGGACGACTGGTTAATCTGGACCCCATCCATACAGGAGTGCCGGAAGGCTACAGCCATAGTGATCGGGTTCCTGGAGTCCTTAGGCTTTCAATTGAACAGGGAGAAGTCCCGCCTGACTCGAGTCTCGGTTTCAGTGGCTGGGTCTCCAGTGGGACCTAACCTCGTACAGACTATCCCTTCCGCCGCCAAGCGGAGGGAGATAGCCGCCGCTACCAGAAAATTTCTGAAGGGCAAGCGGCATCCCGCCGGTCTCAAGAGAGGATTCTCGGCTCTCTTCAGTTTGCTTCAGTAACAGACCTGCTCTTGAAAGCAAGACTAAAAGACACAGAGTGTGGCGGAGACGAGCCAATGTCAGGCTCAGAGACAGTCTCTTTAATCCCGCAAATCTTGCAGACAAGGCTTCGACCATGGTCTGTAGTCAAAGGCCTTTCGAAGTCTGTCCCCCTTCAATTTCCTCCCCCAGCTCTGGTAATCCACACAGACACTTCATTAAGCGGCTGGGGAGGGTACTCACCAAAACAAAAAGTACAAGGGACATGGTCTACAATGTTTCGACAGTTCCATATAAACACCTTGGAAGCTATGGCAGTGTTTCTAACTCTGAAGAAACTTTGCCCCGCCGGCCAGATTCACATCAGGCTGGTGTTAGACAGCGCCGTGGTGGTTCATTGTATCAACAGGGGCGGCTCCAAATCGGGTTGCGTAAATCAGGTGATGTTAGCTATCTTCTCCCTGGCGAACAAGCACGGCTGGCATCTGTCAGCCACCCACCTAGCGCTGGTGCGGAACGCGGTGGTGGATTCTCTGTCCAGAACTACTCCGTTGGAGACGGAGTGGTCTCTGAACGGGGAATCGTTCAATTGATATGCCGCCGGGTTCCGGGACTCCAAGTGGATCTGTTCACCACAGAGAGCAATCACAAGCTTCCCTGTTATGTGGCTCCCAATCTGGACCCCCATGCCTACGCCACGGACGCAATGACCATAGATTGGAACAATTGGGAGAGGATCTACTTGTTTCCCCCAATAAACATGTTGTTGAAAGTACTGCACAAACTCAGGTCATTCAAGGGCCAACTAGCCTTGGTAGCCCCCATTGGCCAAAGAGCAACTGGTTCCCTCTGCTTCTGGAGCTCAAGTTGCGGTGTCATCAGATACCCAAACCCAGACTGACCCAAGTAGTACAAACCAAGACTGTGTCAGCTTCCTTAAAAATTCAGAATGCCCTGGTTTTGTGGACTTTATAAAATTTGCTGCTAAAAAGGGAGCAAACATTGACCCCGTTAACACTCTGTTTCTAGAATCCGATAAGAGAGATTCTACTCTCAGGCAATATGATTCAGCAGTCAAAAAATTAGCATCCTTTTTGAAGGCATCTGAAGCTCAGACTATGACTACTAACCTAGCGGTTACCTTCTTTAGATCATTGTTTGAAAAAGGCCTAGCTCTGGCCACTATTACTACAGCTAAATCAGCCTTGAAGAAGGTATTTTTGTATGGCTTTAAGATTGACCTTACAGATTCATACTTTTCCTCCATCCCTAGATCATGCGCCCGTTTGAGACCGGTAACACGCCCACATTCTGTTACCTGGTTCCTAAACGATGTTCTAAAGTTAGCCTCTGATATTGATAACTCACAATGCTCTTATCTGGATCTGCTAAGGAAGACCTTGTTTCTGATTAGCTTAGCTTCAGGTGCCAGAATCTCAGAGCTATCGGCTCTCTCTAGAGGTGATGAACACATTGATTTCCTCCCGTCGGGAGAAGTTCTCCTTTCCCCTGATCATAGGTTTCTAGCGAAAAATGAAGACCCTCAGGACAGGTGGTCCCCCTGGAAGGTGGTGCCTCTTCCACAGGACCGGTCCTTATGCCCAGTCTTTACCTTAAAGGCTTACTTACAAAGAACTCCTCAGTGTATGTCAGGTCCTCTTTTTATCAGGGAAAAAGGTGGAACTCTTTCTTTGAATGCTATAAGACAGCAAATTCTGTATTTCATTAAACAGGCCAACCCGGATTCAGTTCCTAAGGTTCATGATATCCGTGCGGTAGCTACCTCTACTAATTATTTTCATAATATGGATTTTGCTGAACTTACCAAGTATACGGGATGGAAATCACCTTTAGTGTTTAAACACCACTATCTAAAATCACTCGAAGCTCTGAAATTCTCTACAGTGGCTGTGGGGAGTGTCATCCCCCCACCTTAATTATCCTTAACCCTTATCCTTTCCCCCCGCCCGCCTGCCTCATTTATTTCTCTGCCTGTTCTTCTGGTTCAATCATGCCTCACTGCCTTGCTCCTCATAATTGATACTAGTATTGCCATTATTATTGTTTGTCTTGGTGATTGTGTTCTGTTATGCTGTGTATTTAGATTTAAGCCTAGAGGTACTTGTGTTATTTTATTTTACGCTTCGTGTACCTCACATTTTTGATATTGTATAAGGTATATTATGTATTTCTCTTATGTATAGTTTATATTTACCTATCTATAACATTGTATTGTTGGGTGTTTTTGTTCCACCCGTACTTACCTGTAATTTGTTTCTCTTTGCTTTGCTGAGATCCCATATTAAATCTAATTTGTTCATAGCATGTGTTTTTGTTCATGATCACCTTTTGTTTATTTTGCATCTTGGCAGGCTTGGCATGATTCTCCTTTAATATTTCACCGGGTGACACAGGGACGAACTCAGAAAAGGGATTTTGACAAAGGAAAAATCTATTTCTGAGGGAGGCCCTGTCTCACCCGGTGACCCCCCAGTATCTGGTTTCCCCCCCTGCTTTGGCATGCCAAGCCTGGGGGTGGTGCTAGACTGGAATGAGTTCAGATGGCGCTGGGGTCACCGCTTGGCGGGCGGGTGAGTGAGGGAGCTGGAACAGCTCCCCGCTCTTCCGAGGGATTTTGCCATTGGGATGTCTTTCGAGTGTGATTCTGTGGCTGTGATTTATTCACTCACCCTTATCCATACCGACGCCTTCTTGGTATAAGAAGACGCTCGATCTGGGGGTAGTAACCCCAGCATTCCTGATAACTTTTTTCTCTGGTATATTTAGCAATATTTATACCTAGAAATTCGTGCAAGAAAGGAATTTCACCGGGTGACACAGGGCCTCCCTCAGAAATAGATTTTTCCTTTGTCAAAATCCCTTTTCACTTTGGAAGTAGCAGTGATGAACTTTCCTGTTTAAGTCAACAGAATTACCTGCATTTATTTTCCCTGTGCTTCAGTAAAATTTCACTTAATTTTCATTTAACGTTTCTTTTTTTTCTTATTAACCAACTTGTACTAACTTACAGGATATGTTAAAGATTGGATGAGGTGGTTAACTGTTGTCTTAAGTGTATTCTAACGTAACCAATCTGTAATCCAGCAATATCACTAATCCAGCACCTGCAGGTCCCAGTGATACTGGATTAGTGATGGTCGACCTGTAAATATATATATATATATAATATATATATATATATATATATATATATATAATATATATATATATATATATATATATATATATATATATATATATATATATATATATATATATATATATATATATATATATATAGTATAATGTTTGTGTGTGGGTAGTGTGTGCACATGCCCACTGGCATTTACTAGTGATCAGCTCATTTACTTCTACCGAAATACAACTGCTTAGTTTGACTAATCATATAACCAGAGAAACCTGCCAACTCCCAGTTCAGCAAATTCTACAAAATTGATCTTCCTTAAATAGCCTGTGTGACTTCCTACTAAGAACCTCAATTATATTGGGAGTTACAAAGTAGCCAAATGTTAAATTGTTTGGAGAACCATTTGCATTGTTTGTTCCATCTGATAAATGACTGATTTTTTAAAGCTGACTTTATTCCTTCTACTTTAACTAATTAAGCCTTTTACATTTAGCTTACTTCATACAAGACCATGCTTTTTGTTGGTCATTCAACATATAGCATAAGCGCTTTCTTTTGCCATCATTTACGAACAGACCTTTCAGGTCTATAAAAGCAGCTTGATAACCTTGTTAAATTGAACTGAATTAATATCAATCAAGCACCAGGTCATGCAGACCATATGGTGGTATGTTATGCTATTTATAGATAAAGTATGGTCAAAGTTAGTGATTCATATTTGATGAAGAATGTTTGTTTGTTGGAGGAAGTAGATTACACTTTCTATGGAGAAGTGTTCTGCTCCAGTGAGAATATCTAGGTGAGGTGGATGGTGAAGAGAGGTTAGGCTGGGAAATGCTCTGCTGCTTGCAACTTTGTGTTGAGGGCAGGAAAGGATTATATGGGATACTGAAAGAGGGGTATGACAAGTTGGACACAGTGTTGGAGGGGATCCGTTCATCAACTGGGAGTGCGTTAGATTTGTATGACCGATGTGTGGTTGGGCAAGTGCTGTTTCACATTGTCTTTTCTTGTGACATGGGTTTGTAAAGTCCCCGCTCAATGGGTTCTCTATGATGAACATCCCGTTTTCTGCGGCGCCTTCACGTGTGACCTAGGGTCGGACGAACGCAATTTTATTATCATTATTGTGAATTGTATATTTATTATCTGTTTATTTGCCCTTGTACCACGTATATGTGACAGAGTATTTTTATGTCCAACCAGTTATTGTTAATCATTATGTTTTCTCTCTGTGTATACGCAGACGTCCGCACGCCGCTTTATAAGTGGGTCGCTTCGTCAATAAACCAGCAGTACTTGTCTTCCTGCTCATTATTTTGCACCTTTCTCACAGTGGTGACCCCCGGAGTGGTTCGACAAGTGCACCTTCGGCATCGATAAGGTGGAATTCCTAGGCCACAAGATATCCCCGGGAGGCGTCCGCCCAGTTTCTTCGAAAGTTGAGGCCGTCGTCAGGTTCCCCACCCCTACCTCCATCAGGGCCGTACCAGAATTCCTTGGAATGGTCAACTACTGCAGGAGATTCATCTCGGGGATCACACACACCATGGCCCCCCTGACGGAGATCCTCAAAGGCCGTTTGAAGACCTTAGAGTGGGGCTCTGACCAGCAAAGGGCCTTCTCCCAAAAGGCTGCTCTCACCAAAGCAACAGCTTTGGCCCACCAGGACCCCAGCGCTCCCCTCCAGCTGACAACGGATGCCAGCAACGTCGCCTGCAGGGCCGTCCTGGAACAAGTTGTCAACGGAGCCCCTCAGCCCATCACCTTCTTCAGCAGAAAACTCAGCCCCACCGAGTCCCACTACAGCACCTTCGACAGGGGACTCTTCGCAGTGTACCAGGCAGTACGCCACTTCAGGTTCCTCCTGGAGGGTATGCCCTTCACAGTTTGGATGGACCGCCATCCACTGGTCCACGCCTTCACAAAACTGGGGGATGCATGGTCCTCCAGGCAGCAGCAGCACCTCGCGGCCATCGCAGAGTTCACCTGCACCATCAAGTACCTCCCCGGCAAGAAGAACCCAGTAGCCGACACCCTCTCAAGGATCGAAGTCGACGCAGTGCAGCTCAGGATCGACTATGAGAACCTCGCCTGTGAACAAACAGCTGACCCAGGGACTCCAGCTTACCACACAGCCATCACGATGCCAAAGTGGAAGGACGTGCCCCTCGGCCCTGGAGGGCATAAACTGCTGAGCGACGTACGTACTGCCCACCCCCACCCACTGGTGCCCGCCTCCCATTGTCGGCTAGTCTTTGACGTCATCCACGGAATGTCCCACCCCTCCAGAAGAACGACGGCCAGGCTGCTGGCGGAGAAGTTCGTCTGGCATGGCATATGGAAGGACGCGATGGCCTGGGCAAGGCAGTGCATACAGTGCCAGGCCAGCAAAGTAGGTCGGCACACTGAATCTGGGGTGGGGGATTTTCCCCAGCCGGGGAGATGTTTCGGGCACATCCATGTTGACGTAGTGGGTCCTCTTCCGCCATCAGGAGGAGCAAGATACCTTCTAACAGTCGTCGACCGCTCCACCACGTGGCCCGAAGCTACGCCCATGGAAGAAGCCACCTCCAGTGTGTGTGCGCAGAGGCCCTCCTCTCCAGCTGGGTCAGACGGTTCGGTGTTCTGGACCATATGACTACTGACAGGGGCCCCGCTTTCCTGTCCGAGCTGTGGACCACCCTGGCATGCCTGCTGGGGACCACTCACCACAGCACCACCGCCTACAACCCCGCAGCCAATGGAATAGTGGAAAGTTTCCACAGATCCCTGAAGGCGTCCCTCATGGCTCGTTGCACCTCCGAGAATTGGAAGTACCAGCTACCCTGGGTCCTCCTCAGGCTGAGGACCGCCCCCAGAGCCAACGGCGACCCATCAGCAGCAGAAAAGGTCTTCAGGGAGACCCTTGTAGTCCAGAGGACCGGGACGACTTAACAACGCAGAGGCTCTGCGACAGGGTTGGGAAGTTCGCCCTCTGCCGGTGGACATATACCGACTGGACGTCCCCCTTCATGCCTCCCGGTCTGTCCTCCACCAACCATGTCTTCATCAGGGATGATGCCGTACGTCCACCCTTCACCAGGCCCTACAGGGGGACCTTTCCTCATGCTTTAAAGGAACAAGAAAGCATTCCGAGTAGCCGTCCACGGGAAGGAAGACTGGGTATCAATAGACCGCCTCAAGCCCGCATTTCTGGAGGAAGACATTGGGGGCACTTCCCAAAGCCCCCTGCAGGAGATGGTGCCCCCACAGCCCGCCCCGTCTGCAAGAAAACGTCATGGGCGCCCCCGGAAAGCCCCAGGACCAGGCAGGAGGGCAACCCAACACACCCATCCACAGGGTACTGAAGAAGACGACCACCCCCCCAGCTGGCATCGAGAAGGCGGGGCCCCCTCCGCCACCCCAGCAGATACCTGCTTTGATCAGACGTTACCTACATCTTGGGTGGGGAATATTGTAAAGTCCCCGCTCAACGGGTTCTCTATGATGAACATCCCGTTTTCTGTGGTGCCTTCACGTGTGACCTAGGGTCGGACGAACACAATCTTATTATCATATTGTGAATTGTATATTTATTATCTGTTCATTTGCCCTTGTACCACATATATGTGACAGAGTATTTTTATGTCCAACCAGTTATTGTTAATCATTATGTTTTCTGTATGTACCTGTCCTGTTTTGTGTAAAGAAATAGTTTGACCTCAGGTCACCTGTAAATTTTTGTACCGGCGGTCTCTGCGTATACGCAGACGTCCGCACGCCGCTTTATAAGCAGGTCGCTTCATCAATAAACCAGCAGTACTTGTCTTCCTGCTCATTATTTCGCACCTTTCTCACAAGTTTAACCATGGTAGTATGTTAGGTTTAACTGCATGGAGCTTGTTATTCGAGATAATAGTCCAGAAAGACTGCCATTGACTTAGTAGGTAGTTACAAAAAAATGGGAAATAGTCTGAATATGGGATGGTTTTGAAATGTGGGCATCCTGACAAAGTTGCAGAGTGGGCCAACGAGTCCACCAGCTCATTGCCTAGGGTACCCACATGGCTCGGAGTCCAGCAGAAGCAGATTAGCTTTTTCCACATTGAAATGTGAAAAAGCCAATCTTGAATTTCACGGACTATAGGATGTGTGCAGGTAATAGATTGGATAAGGGTTAAAGAGTTAGCGAGTCTGTGAAAATAACGAAGGATGACGAGGGGTAGATTAGGAGTTGTTTTATTGCAAACACAATAGCATATAGTTCTGCCATAAATATGCTTGCCACTGGTGGTAAGAGTAGTTGGAAAAGTTTGGTGGGGAAGAGGACCGCTGCCCAGTTCCTTTAGGGGACTTAGAGCCATCTGTGTAGATCGGAGTGCTAGCGTCATACATCGATAAGTGCTCTAAGAAATGAGAACGTAGAATATGGGAGGGAGTTTTAAGTTTTGAAAAATTATGTAGTATAGATGGGAAGACTGAGGGAATGGGGATTAGCCAAGGTGGGAAAGTGTGAATATAAAACGGAAGGATTGCTAATTATGGTGATGAAGAGTGAGAAAGAAGGGTTTTCATACAGAGAGAGAAAGGGCGGGGTCGGTTGGGATTGTTAGTAAATTTGGCAAGAAGGGGCTCAGATACAGTTAGCTTAAGGGTAGAGAATTGGTGAAATCTGGTATAGTACCCAAGAGAGGAGGGCACATCAGCGGCTAGGCGATGGTAGTCCTGATTCGGCATAGAGGTTTTCTATTGGTGATGAGTGGAAGGCCCCAAGGGCCAATCTTAGTCCTAAGCAGTTCACAGGTCTAGAAGGCTGAGAAGGGAGGAGGAAGCTGAAGAGTACATATGGCATCCGTAATCCAGAACAGATAGAATCAGGGCTTCACGTAGGTGCGAAAGCGTTTTGCGGTCAAAACCTGAAGTAATGTGGGATAAAGTCTGAAGAAGGCAAAGATGCTGGAGAGCAGTTTTTTTAATTAATAGGATATGTTCCTTCCAGGTAAGGCGGGAATCGAAAATTAAACCGAGAAATTTACCACTAGTACGGTTCTGTATGGGTGAATTGTAGAGCAAAAGTGGTGATGGAGATACCGTTCGAGAGCGAGAAAAGAATTGAAAATGTTTTATTAGTGGAAAAGAGAAATCCATGTCTAGTAGCCCATAAAGAGGCACCTAGAACAGCAGACTGTATGAGTGAGTGGAGCTTAGGAATTGAAGAACCAGCAGCATAAATTGCAAGATCATCGACATAAAGGGAGGACCTAACTCCTGCTGGCAGGGATGCTATAATACCATTGATTGCTATGAGAAAAAGGGTAGTGCTAAGAACATTGCCTTTGGAACTCATTCATATTGAATGAAGGGTAAAGAAGTGGAGGGGTTTATGCGCACAAGGAATGTTTGGCTGTTAAGGAACAATTGGATGAAAATGCCCATATTACCTTTTATATCAAGTAGTAGTACTTGATGTAAAATGTGGTATTTGCAGGTGGTATCATATGCTTTTTCTAAGTAAAAGAAAACCGTGAAGACTGACCGTTTAGAAGCAAAGGCTGTTTGGATGTAAGATTCCATGTGTGCAAGAGGGTTAGCTGAACTCCTGCTGTGTCTGTACCCAAATTGGGATGAAGACAGAAGTTGTTTTGACTCTAAATGCAACATGGGGCAAAAATTTATCATTCTTTCTAGTAATTTACATAAGCGGCTGGTTAGGGAAATTGGTCGGTAATCTTGAGGAGCATTTCCTGATTTATTTGGTTTTAGGTAAGGGAGGATGATGGATTCATGCCACCACTTCCGGGGAAATTCGCCTTTTGTCCATATTCTATTCAATAATGATAGGAAAAAAGTTATGGAATTTGCCGAAAGCTGTCGGAGGATTTGACTGTGGATACCGTCAGGTCCTTCACATGTGTTTGGCAAGATTTGAGCGCTGAGATAAGTTCTGTTGTGGAAAAAGGATATATGATTCTGTGGAGAATAATGTAAAATTGATTGGGTTCCTTTCTGTTGTAAGTTCTGTTTGTGAATTGGAAGGGGAGATGTTGTCCTGTACTGATGCAGCTAAAATATTGGCCTAGTGTATTGGTTATTTCTGTTGTGCCAGCAATGAGATTATTATTTATGTTTAGTACTGGGGCTTTATGAGGTGGGTATTTTCCTGATATTCTGTGTATACATCTCCAGACAGCTGAAATAGGGGAGGAGGAAGTTAATGAGGAGACACAGACCCTCCAACTTGTAATCCTTGAAGCATGTATTGTGCATTTCAAAGAAGCTGTGGCTTTTTGAAAAATTATAAAGGCAGTAAGGTGTCCGAGAGAGTTTCTTTTTCGTTTCATTTTGATGTGAAGGGTCTGGTGGTTCTTGGAATGGCTGCTAATGCAGCACTTAGAACAGTGGTGGTGAAGTACGTAAGCATGCCCAGGGTTGATGAAAAGGATGAGGGAGGTATAGACATGTCTGAGAGCATAAGAAAAGAGCGCCAGTCAGCTTTATCAAAGTGCCAGTGTGGGGGATTATGAGGTGGGACATAAGAAGCAGGTGAAAGAAGAGTAAGGAAATGGTCACTAGTTATGAAGTGGTCTAATACTGACCAATGAAAATCTAGTTGGAGCGCAGGAGAGCATAGTGCTAGATCTAGACAAGAAAAGGCATGTATTTTGCGTCAAAGTGTGTCGGGTGTTCTGAGTTTAAAATAAAAAGGTCATTAGCTCTTAAAAACTGCTCGAGGGGGCTTCCCCAGGAGTTAGTAACTGAGTTGCCCCATAATGTACAGTACGTCGGCAGTTGAAGTCACCTATCACAGGTAAAGGGGTTGGTAATTGGGAAAGGAGGTCTTGGAAGGCAGTGAAGTCAATAGGGTTGGAGGGAGAGAGGTAGACTGATACTATGGTAATCCACCATTGTAAGAAAACTTATGTAATAGTACAAGGAAAGATTGTTGTAATGTTTAAGGGTAAGCATGGTACTATGTGATGAGTTAAAATAGAAGAGGCAGAAATGGAGAGAGGAGAAAAGTGGAAATGGTAATTGGGAATAGGTTTTGGTGGTTAGGTAAGGAAAGTTTCCTGAAGGCATATTACTTTGGGTTCATATTGCGAGAGGAGATATCTGAGATTGCGTCTGTGAGATCAGAAACATCGAATGTTCCACTGGAGTATGGACATTAAAAGGAGTGAGGTATACGGTGTGAAATTATAGTCGATATGATCGAGGTAGGGTTGTTAGATAGAGATGGGCTGTCTTCAGTGTGAAGTAGGGTCGGGTAAGCGTCTGGGGTAACGGGTAAGTAAGGAGGGATCAGAAGAGAGAGACTCGCGGGTATAACCTGGTGGCAAGGCAAGGTCAAGGATACTTTTCCTCTATTCAGAGGTCTGAGTGAGAAGTTGGACGGGGCAAGGAGATAGGTAGAGGTGAAGGTGAGGCGGTTGGAGATTCTATAGAAGTTGGCAAGGGAGTGTCGGGAAGGACAGCAGGGAGGTTATGGACCTCAGCAGTGATATAATGGACAGTGGCATATTTAGTGTGGGAGGAGTTGGGGGATGACATTGGGTTTGGGATCATGATAAAGGATTGGTTTATGTAATCCTCAATGTCCTTCATGGTTTCCGGAGGGGACTTGGCTGTAAGTTTTCTTGGGTGGAGGGCAAACAGGAGGTGACTGGGGAAACTTAGAAGGGGAGAATTTTTTGTTGGTTTTTGGAATTGTTCCAAATTGGCGTTTATTTCTTTGTGTGGGGGTTGTTCTAAGGGGAGGAAGCTTTGGGAGTGAGGGACAGGAAAGTGGGGATGTAGAAGTAGGTGTTTCTGGGTTTAATACCTCAAAAGGGTTTGATAGAGATACACATGAGATAAGAGGAGGGGACGAGGTGGTGGATGATGGTACTCTAGAGGAATGCAGTGGCTTAGGCAAGGAAAGGGATAATAGTATGGGAGTATTAGAGGTGGTAGTGGATTGGGAAGGTAAAGCATAAGGGATGGAGAGAGGGGTTGGTTGTGGCGTGATATTGGCAGTGGTTTTGTTTGTTTGTTTTGCTGTTGTCACAATCTGGGCCAGGGTAACAGTGGTGAAGCCAAGGCGTCGAGCTTCCTGCCTAGCTCCTTTCAGGGTCAGCCCATGCTTGAAGCGAAGGGCTGCCACTTCTGATTCTAATTTGTAGACCTGGCAACCCCAGTAATAAACGTTATGCTTGCCAGCACAATTAGCACAAATGCGCTCGTGAGTAGCAATTGGCTCGATCAAAGTCCGTTGAGCTGCACCAGGGCAGTGCGCTTGTGATCTACAAAATTTGGCAGGGTGGCTGAAGTGCCAGCACTTTTGACGCTGACATGGGGGAGGGATAAACTTTTGCACCTTATAATGTTGACCTCCTATGTATATGTCTAGTGGGAGGTCTTGCCCCTTGAATGTGATTTTTGCAATGTTTTTCAGATGTTTCTTGTTACTCCTGTCCCCAAGAGTGTAACATGTAACATTTAGAACTTCATGGCGGTCGTTTATTAGTTCTTTAAGGTCCGTCGAGCAGTCACTCCAGCTGACATTGTCAACGGGGCACTGCTCCGAAGGTATCACTACTGTTCCAGTACAACTGTTAAGGTGAGGATGTGGAGTGGTAGGGAAGGTATTCCCTTGCAAATCTTTGAGGTTGGACATTGTTCGAGCCTGAGTGTCCACCATGACAAGACCTGAGCGATCAGGTCTTGTTAGGAATATGAACATGCTTATTTGCCTTTGCAGGCACTTCTGGAAGTGCAGTGTGTTGTTCACATAAGGAGCAGTTGGAGGGATAACGAAGTACTTGTCCCACTTCTAGGGACCGAAGAGAGTTCACATAAGGGCAGGGTGAGTGCAGGAGGACATTTTGAGTGGTTAGAAGAGGATGGAGTTGGAGCCTTAAGGCAGTTTTTTGGAGGAAGAGACGCTGTAGTGTTCTGTTGTTTTATGGTAGCACGCTGTGGTTCATGTGGTTGTAAAGTGACCATCAGAGATGAACTGGTGGAAAAGGAGTGTGGGGCTTCATTTGCCAAGATGACAAGTGACATGGTAGCTGAGGATAGGGATGAGGAGATTTCTGGGAAAGTAGTCCGGCTTCAGGTCTCTGAACTAACTAGGTCAGAGAAACCCAAAAAATCTAGGGAAGATTGTGGGCAGGGTCAGTTCCCAACCCCTTAGAATTTGTTTGCATTTTAGAAAAGTCCAAATCCGTGCCAGAAGTCATAGAGGAATTAGATGTGTTTGCCATATAACAAATGTTATATGGCAGGGGGAAAATTAATAGTTAGAGGATTAAAGGAGTTAACGGTCCCAATGTTTGGTTGAATCCTGAGCAGATAGAGTATGCATAAATGAGCAAACTCTCTCTGCAATGGATCCCTAAGCCCCCCACCTTGTCAAGGGGCTGGGATCAGGGGGGGATAACCTTGTTAAATTAGCTTTGGTAATCTGGTCACTAGAAAATAGAGTTTTATAGGAGGATTACCTCAACATCTGGTCATGTTATTCTTTGTAGCCAGTTTCTCCCCTTTTCTATTTCCAGTTTCATTCACAGTTCTTTTTATTAATCTCAAAAATTCAAACCCTTTTAGAAAGTTGTGAATCCAGGGGCTTTGGAATTTCCTCCTTTCTTCTCTGTATCATAACTTTTTTTTTTTTTTTTTTCTCGAGTTCACAGGCAATAGACTGACTTAAGTCTCATTATTGTGCTAAGTTTTTAGCCTCTCCATGAAGGTCTGTGCCATTTGGCTCGCCCTGTTATTGGGCTTCTTAAAATAAAAAAAATAATTTTCATGTAATCTGTTCTTGAAAGTACAATGTGTGTGAGGACTACAGCCTGCTGAACTGACTATACTCCTGAATATCTACAATGTTTTTTCTTTCTTTCTTTGTCTTTAGCTGAAAATCCTTAGGGATAGAGTCAACTGACCACAAACCCAAGAGGGTTCCAAAGGGAAATCAGCCTCCAAAGAGAGACAAGTTGAAGGAAAAGGTAGTAAACAATTAAGTATGAGGGAATAGAAAATAAAAATATACACCTGAATTCAGGAGATGTCATCAGAAAGCATAAATATGTTTGCTACTCACTTTAGCTTTTGGAGATCAGAACACTTCACAACTGCGCCAGGCAAATTATTCCATGTTTTAGTTGTAACCAAAATGAAACTCCTAGTAAACTGAGGAGTATTATACCTGATACCATACTAGAAAGCAACACACTGCCGCAGCAGCAGCCTGCAAGTGTTGCAAGCAAGAACAGCTCGGTCAGGTAGAAAGGAGTGCAGAGGATGTTTGTCGAGGTAGTACATTCTATGCAACAAACATAATAAACTCACTTTATGTCTAAGCCACAAGTCAACATTGCGCCATAGACATACGTTAACAATGATGATACAGGTTCTTTATAATGCATTCCATATGACTGCACAATTCTGAAGAGGGTCAGGAGTGTCCTTCCCTATTTAAAAAGGACTAGACCTAATGGTCAATAAACATATACATGTATGACAAACAATCAAGGGCAAGAAGAGTGGTTTCACTCAACAATGTCCCATCATCACCAGCAATTGGTCTTGTTTCTCAAGCAGCAAGAGTTCTTAAGCGCAGTTCTTCATCTTTTAAGTTTGGTTAGGATACATACAGTAATGGGAAACATTTTTCACACATTTCCATAACTAGGATTCTCGTTTGATAATCAACACAGATTTGCACTGACCTCGTACATAACTCATTCCATTTATATTCAGTCATTCAATGCACATCTGCCTATCAGTCCATAACTATTCCGTTCTTGTCCAAGAAAGAGGTCAGCTATAGCTGAAAATACTGACCAGAGACAATGGTCTCTCGTGTTTCATTTGACAGGAGTTTACTGACAGAGGCATCTAATATTCTTAATATACTGTACTGTGGTATCTGGAATTAAGTCTAATCAAAATTCATTCCTGTTGAAGGTCCAACACAGGAATCTGATAGCAAGCTATAATTATCTGAAATAAGGACTTCAGAGATTATCTAATTATCCAAAACAAAGGTCAACAGCATTATATCAATTATTATGTAAGACCGAAGTCTGGTATTCAGGGTAAACTAACAACTGTGTTTGTTTCAGACTGGACCTGGCAATTACTACGGCACATCTAATATGTAGGTCTTTAATAATGATTCAAACATTTACAGTATTTGGGAGAGATGTCTTGAGCTTTATGTTTCACCACAATTACCCAAGAGGTAGGTCTCTGCAATTCCATATAAATTTCATAATTTTTTAAGGTAAATTGTACTTCTAACTATACAAACCTGAGGTCCTTTACATTGGGAATTACTTACAGCTTAGGCTGGACACGGCCGTTAAACTCTTGAGCAAGGTGGTTAGGCAGTAACTACCGCCAGGTAGGCAGGGATACCCCCCTGCCTGGATGTAAACATTCCAGTTTGCCTTTCGATCCAGGTTCAGATTGAGGGGTGGCATGAGGTGGGCATGAAAATGTAATGTAAAGGACCTCAGGTTTGTATAGTTAGGAAAAATACAATTTACTTTAAAAAAATCACAATTTTTGAAAGTAAATTGTATTTTTCCTAATTATACAAAGCTGAGGTTCTTTACATTAGGAATTACTTTCAGCATAGGCTGGAAACGGCCGTTAAACTCTTGAGCAAGGTGGTTAGGCAGTAACTATCGCCAGGTAGGCAGGAGTGCCCGCCTGCCCGGATGTAAACTTTCCAGTTTGCCTTTCAGTCCAGGTTCAGATTGAGGGGTGGCATGAGGTGGGCATAATATGTAATGTAAAGGACCTCAGGTTTGTACAGTTAGGAAAAATACAATTTACTTTCAAAAACTGTGATTTGTTCCGACAAAATATACAAACCATCGGTCCTTTACATTAGGAAGACTCACTGGTTAGAGAGAGGAATCTGAGTGAGTCTCCTGAACTGACTGGAATTCTGCACACCTGGGCTACTCCTCCTGATCGAAAGAGCGAGGAGGAGTACCCAAGCCTCTGACATATTGATCGGAGTGTAGGAATAGCACAATCAAATGTCAGATACAGGACCTTTTCGCATGAGTGAGGAAACGTGACTCATACGAAATAGACTAGAAGAATCTTAGAGACACAGGCAGCAAGGAAAAGCTGAGATAGGGTTTCCCTTATTGCCAGACTCTCCTTCCTCCCCTTGCTAGAGGAAGGAGCGGAATTGCTTCTATGATTCTAGGAAAAAAATAGAATGGGTGCTCGATGTGTAGTCTTACCGCATCAGCACCAGGTCCAGCACGTGTTGGTTCGAGTCCTATTCTCATCCCGAAGGAGGAGAGGTAGAAGGACGGGGAAAGAGGAGGAAGAGAGGCCAGTCACTCTCGGAATCCTTCTCACTTCCAGAACCAACACCTTAGGCGAGATGCTACTCGTCCTCTTGAAGGAGCCGGGTAAGAAAACACAACTTGTTGAGCAGCCACCACAGGGCCAAGGAAAAAAGGTTCCAAGGGCCTGTGGGCAAGACCATAGGAAGACAAGAGTGTGGTCTATGAGACCACGTCTTGCTTCCAGCCTGACAGAAACTTCCGGAATGCAAGGGATGGACCAAGCCATCGGCTTCGTGAGCTGTCAGATGGAAGGTACCGGTATCATCATCGTCAGTTGCTGAGTACCTCCTTCGATCACTTCACGAAGCCAGGAGGAAGATGTATCCTTAGACACTTCTTCCTTGGGAGAGAGAGTACTAGCGAAAATGTCAACGACATCCAGGTTAGGAGTGTCGAGTCTTTTCAGAAAGTACCACAGCTCCCTCAAGGACAAAGTAACAAATGATCTGGATCATCGATACAAAGTCCAAGGAGGAGGAGAACAAAGACGACTTAAACCTGACAATAGATGCTGAAGGATTTGGAGTCCACCTACGACATCTGAGAGGGAGTCGAGGTATTGATCCCTTTCACCTGTTCTTCCATCTTCTACGCCAAGGCCGGAGCGAGATAAGAGATGAGATTGTCCTACGAGGGCACATTTCTATCCAACGACTCTCGTAAGGGAGTGTGCAGCATGGGACAGGAACCCTAAATGAGTCACATGCCACCCTGGGAACAGTTCCCTGAGACAACAAGACCGAAGAAGCTTCTCATCCGTAGCTAAATCTTGACTGAGGAGAAGAAGATTACTTCAGACAGAAGACTAGGTCGCAAGGGCCTATGTTCTTCACAAACGAAAGGGAAAGAAGCAACCCTCTGCAGAGAAGACAAGGAAGTCCAGACTTGAAGAGCGACTCTGACTCGAGAAGGAGTTCCGCAATGACACCCACCAGCGAAGACGGCTCCAGTCCCCAAGAGTGTTGCAGAGGACTTCAAGAGATATCCAGCTATAGCCGCTGCCACTCGGTGAGAAAGCCTATGCTTGCAAGGGAAGCTGGAAGGTCTCCCAGTCCCGAACACACCGGGATGTACTGCCCGAAGAACCGCTTCTTGTGTAGCTGCTACAGGAAATTGGGTCAAGCAGAACTCTTCTTGATGCCTCAGCTATCAGGTCGGGCAGGAGGCGAAGTCTTCTGGCCTTTGTCTGTAACTCAGGGTGAGCAATGCTTGAGAACCCCTAGCGAAACAGACAAATACAGAGGGAAAAACGTAGATATCAAGTTTTCCAGAAAGACAGCATGCCCCGCCGTAGCAGCCCCTGGGTCTGGTATGAAGGAGTGAGAAAAAACTACCGACTTGTGCAGGGATGCAACAGAAAGACGGTAGGGATTTCTCAGTCGAGCAATCTCTTCATGAATCTTTGAGTGAGCAGCACGTTCCATCCCAATCACTCAAACCCGAGGCCAAGTTTGCCTGCCAATACAGGGGGATGCATCTGGCTAACTGAGATGTCGAGTGCGCTATCGAACACTCGAGTACCTGCAAATGTCGACAGATGAAACAGGAGGAAAAAAAATTCCATCTTGTTTGTCAACATATGCCACTACAGTATTGTGGTTTATTGTTCAACGAACCAGCGAGTGTCGCAAAACTCATCCTGAATTCTTGGAAGGCCAGAAGGCTACCTTGAGCCCAGGATGGTGATGAGAAGGTACTAATCGTCTTGGTCACACACCTTCAAGACAAAGTCTTACAGGTGCAAGCATATTTGAAGTTCCTTCAATCAAGCATTAGCCTAATGCCTTCCACATACTTCGAAGAGGAAAGAAGGATGGAGGAATGAAAGCAGACTTCCATTCTCCGCCATGGGGAAGCTTCTGCAAGATGACAAGATGCCGAGACAGTTAGCTATAGCAGGGCTGGCATTTCCCGAATCGGGAGCACGGGAGAGGAAGCAGGATGAAAAGAATTGCCAAGACCTAAGGGAAATAGATACTTCTCCTGAAGGAATCCATTCCCAGGTCTCGGCAATGTTGCTGACAGCTCCAGAGACTTGATAAGTATCATTTCATCCAGGAATCTGCAGTAGGAGAACTTCCCGGTCGATGCTTCTTTCTCTCCACCCTTCTTCCCTCCTCCCTTATGGGAAAGAGGGTGAAAGAGACACAGTTATACACACTTTCCTAGAGGGGTAGGAGAGGCTATGTTCTGCAATCTTCTATCAAAGCCTTGGACTTCTTAGGAGTTTGAGGGGGGGCTGGCTTGAACTCGAGGTCGAGCCGAGATGACCAAGACCCCAAGGTCTTGGCCACTGTCCAAATGACAAGGCAGTGCCCTGGTACGAACCTTGATTACCAAGGTATCTGGCAAATCTCTGCAAGAGAAAGGCAGAACCAATTAAGGTTCATTCCTAAGGGTCGAGCCAACTCAGGACTTAGGAAACCGGAAATCCAAATTGGGACAAAGTCCTTCTTCTTAGCACCAGAATTGCCCACAGAGCTGCGGTCGGCCAGACCCTCCGAGGCAAGAAGGATTCGTATTCTGTCAAGGCAGGGGAGAAGCTTGGTGTCCCGACCTGAATGAACTCCTCCGAAGAAGAGTTCACCTGGTTAAGAACGCTCTTGGAAGCAAGGACCGCGGCGGCGCCCGACACTCTCGGCCCCTCGGGAACTGCAAGGGTTGCGAGTGATGAAGATTATTCATTGGGGGAGTTGCGGTCCTGTCCTGGGAAACCTCGAGCTGACAAATCGGCATGAAGTTCTCCGAAAAAATGAGGGCGATTGCAACTTGAAGAGGAAGACCCTCGCTGCTTCCAAAGCGTGAAACTCCTATACCTCTCTCCTTGGAGGGAGCCTTGACAGATCCCATGAAACCCTCCTTGGCTACCTGGTTGTACTACGAGACAATCGGTGGACTGACACCCAAACCATGCCAGGAAGCCGAACTCCGAAGAGCTCTCTCTGTCCGTCTCGTGCCTCTCGGAACAACCGAGAGGAAAAGAGAACAGGTGAGGAGAAAGAGTACCCCTACCTGTCCTGCCAGTAAGACCAGCAGGAGAGGCAGACCGTGAGCGATAATCAACCAAAGGAGATTACCACTACATGGGGGAAGAAGAGCACTTGTGCCGTGGCAAAGCGCTTTCCTGGGAAGAGCAAAAAGTTCACTCGAACAGAGCCGAGGACTCCATTCAGAAAAAACCGAGTGGGGCCAGAGCCAATCATGCGAACGCAATCCAGACTGGGAGGTATGTGGTGGACTGGGAGGCAGGCAAGGCGAGCCAAGCTGAGCCGAGCCAGTCTCACAAGTGCGACCAAGGGCTGGGCGGGGTGAGCAAGCTAAGTCAAGCCAGTCTCGTAAGCGCAACCAAGGGCCAAGCCAAGCCGAGCCGAGCCGATCGCGTGAACACAATCGGAACTGGACAGGGCGGACCTCGCCTGCCATGAATTATTGCTAGTTTCCCAAACTCTAAACTCCTTCGAGACTGAGGTCCCTCGACAAGAAGGTTAAAAGGGGAATTCTGTGTCTGCTATTCTGCATGCTCGAACCCTAAGGTTCAAGACACAAGTGTGAAGTCTGGCCGAGCAACCGAAGCAGCTGGTGGGCAGTATCGAGACACCTGGCATCTCGGCACCCAGACACCTGACGTCTTGGTTCCCAGACACCTGGGTGTCTCGGCACTTTCTTTTGTCCTGTGCCTCTTGTCAGGAGAGTGCTCGTGATTCATAGAATTCGAGCTACCCATGAGACTCCCAAAAATCGGGAGCAGCTGCTTTCAGTTTCCTGAGAGATCAAAAGAACCAGGCACTGAACCAGTCTTAGACGCAAACCTCCAAGACTGGCAATGAGGGTGTGGCCTTACGCTCTCGCAGCCCCCAAAACACCAGACCCCACAGAAGAATGTGAATCGGTACCCGCCCGAGGGCGGGAACAGCCAACGAGAGAAACTTGTCTCCTGGAAGAAAGTCAGTCCCTTAGAAGTCCTGCAGGACTCCTGAAGGGAATCTCTTCCTCGCTTCTTCTGGTGTTTGAACCAACAGGATTGAGACACCAGGCTGGGAACCTGACCGAGCACTGGCAAGCACTTGGGGAGTGCTTGTGGTGCAGGCAGGAGGAGCTGAGACACCTGGGTGCCTCGGCCCTTTCTCACGCACTGCTCCCGGACTGGGCCGAGGAAATGCTCTCCAGACCAGATTGGATACTTGATATTCCATAGAATCTCCAGCACTTGGAGCGGCTTGCAAACGAGCACCCGAAGCAGACCCCTGTCTTAGAGGTGGAACCTCTAGGACTGGGAACGGGATCGCAAACCAAGGTCTGCGCGCCCGTGGCTTCCGAAACACAAAACCGAGGGGTATGCAAATCGGTTTCCTAACCCGAAGGTTGGGAAGAGCCAACTAGAGACCCACTGCCTCCTCGGAAGGAGGCAATCCCTAGACGTCCAAGGGCATCATGGGGAAGAAGCAACTGTCCTCTCCTTCGGCCAATGGAGGTATGTCCGATTCCCGGGACCCCCTTGGACCTCGGGAGAGGAAGGGAGGAACCAGCAGAAGACGAAATCAAAGATAAGATAAAGAAGACGGTGGCTACTTCCACAGGGCGACTTCCTTCACCTCCACTCCGACATCTTCTACAGGATTGTGGATATGAAACATGGTAACCTCCAGGGCAGTCAGGCAGGAACACAACGGAAGCGGCCCAGGACACCACCACCAGGAGAAGCAGCAGGAATGATCAGGACAGCCGATGCAGGAGCTATGGCAGCGGTTCGGAAGGCAGGAGCTACTGCAACGGACAGGAACAACACCTTCCAGAGGGCGACTTCCTTCACCTTCATGCCGACATCTTCTATAGGATGGCAGACATCGTAACCTCCGGGGCAGCTGGCAGGAACACAACGGAAGCGGCCCCGGGCACGATCACCAGGAGAAGCAGCAGGCACAATCTGGACAGCCAATGCAGGAGCTATGGAAGCGGTTCGGAAGGCAGGAGCTACTGCAACGGCCAGGAACATCACATGAAAGCCACCAGCAGCAACAGGAACGATCAGGACGGCTGCGGCAGGAGACCAGGAAGAGCTGCCCAGAGACTGTCGTCGAGTTAACAGGAGCGTAACACAGGGAACAGCAGGAACAGATGGACCACAGATATGCCAGAGGCATTGCCACAGCATACATGAAGGCCAGCAGTGACAGCAGTCGATCCATATCGGCAGGAACAGAGTCGGAACGATCCCGACGTGGAACTTTGTCATCCAGCCAGGTATTGCGGTCGATCCCGAAGCAACACTAAATGAACGTCGGGACTCGTTTGTGTGAGATAACCCCTGAAATATCCAGCCAACTACTGCTGTGTTTGCGATGCTCACTGTCAACCTGAAAGAAAAAGCAAAGATGATTAGAGAGGGAAACTCCTCTCACTACGAGGGGAACTGCCCTACGCAGCAAGAGGAGGTACACAAGAAGAGGTCGCCCGACCGGTGGCCCCCCTTTGCGGTCTTCGGCCGATGAGCGAGTGAGCAAAGAGGGCAAGGGAGAGAGATCTCTACCGAAGAACCTATGGGGAGAGAAAAGGTCGGAGGGGAGGCCACCAAGGGCGCTTTGGAAGTGTAACTTACAGACGACGCCCGCAACCTCCCACCCGCCCCACAACTCTCTCAGCATAGGTGGCGAAAACAACACTCAGCACAAGTAGGAAGGAAGTAGTCATGCCCTTGTACACGGAGGGCGGGAGCCCAAGAAGGGAAGTGAACTCTTGTGTCCCGATCAATGTAGGGGAGAGAAGATATTACATCCCAATCTAATATCTCCGAATGTAAAGGGGAACGCCTTCAGTATCTAAATAAAGGGCTACTGGAAGAAAAGCATTACCACTCGGTTACACCCCTTTAAATACGCCCTTGGCCGTCAAACCCAAGACACAGCGCAGGGGAACGACAGCTATGCAAGGTTATCACAAATCGTGGGTTTGTATTAATAAATATCAAACACACATGATACATACAGAAAAATACAGTAAGATCCCACCGGGATAATAAGAGCTTAATGACAGTCAGGTGGAGAGATCCGAAACCACGTCTGCAATGCATGACGGCCAAAAGCAAACTGGAAATGTTTACATCCGGGCAGGCAGGTATTCCCGCCTACCTGGCGGTAGTTACTGCATAACCACATTGCTCAAGAGTTTAACGGCCGTTTCCAGCCTACGCTGAAAGTGATTCCTAATGTAAAGGACCGACGGTTTGTATATCGTGTCGGAACAAATTGTGATTTGTTCCCACACGATATACAAACTATCAGTCCTATACATTACGAAGACCCATTGGTTGGAGGGAGGAATCTGAGTAAGGCTCTAGAACTGACTGGAGTTCGCCACACCTGGGGTTCCCTTCCCCGACAAATTGATCAGGTTGTAGGAAATGCAAGATCAACTGTCAGACTTCTGGACCGTTTTGTATGATTCAGGAAGATGTTATTTCATACAAAATAGCTAGGAAGAACCTTAAAAGTCAGCGACAGTAAGGCAAATATCAGTATCGGGTTTATCTTATTGTCATGATCACCTTCCTCCCCTTGCTAGAGGAAGAAGAGGGTTTGCTTCTATAGTCCTGAAAGGAAATAGAATGGAAGCTCGAAGAGTAGGCTTACCTGCATCAACCACCAGATCCAGTATGTAACAGCCTCTAATCTGCTCTCTGCCCACCGGAAGAGAACCAGGATGAAGAGAAGGAGAGGCCAGTCACTACCACACTCATTCTCGCACCCACAACCGCACATCTTAGGCAAGATGCAACCTTGTCCCATTAGAGGAGCCGGGTAAGCTACCCAACTTGTTGAGCAACCACCACAGATCCCAAGGAAAAAGTGGCCATGGACTTGTGGGTAATGTCCCGAAGGTAGAAGGAAGTGAAGGTGGTCTGTTGAGACCACACCCCCGTTTTCAATACCTGAGAAACCAACAGTTGCTTCCGGAATGTGAGGGTCGGACCAATGCCCTGGACTTCATGAGCTCTTAGCGGAAGGTACTGGTGTCGTCTTCTCCAGCAGCAGAGTACGCTCTCCTAATCGTCTCACAAAGCCACAAAGAAATCATGTTCTTGGACACCTCTTTCTTGGTCAAGCCAGTGCTAACGAAGAGTCGTCGACACTCAGGCCGGAGATGGCGAGTTCTCTTCAGATAGTGCCGCAGCACTCTAACAGGACACAGTAGCATCTTGTCTGGGTCATTACCTACGAAGTCCTCTAGGCAGGAGATCGTGAGGGACTTGAACCTAGCGTCAGGGACTGATGGGTTCTGAGTCTTTGCTGAGAAGTCAGGGACGAAATCAAGCATAAGTGATCCCCATCCCCTCGAGTGTTTAACTTTAAAGGAAAGTCCATGAAGTTCTTCCACTCTCTTCGCTGATGCCAGGGCAAGCAGGAAAATGGTCTTGAGGGTCAGATCCTTAGAACGAGAGTCACATCCCACGTAGGGGGCCTGAGTTCCTCGGGCAGGCAAGACCTTTTGAAGCTTCTCATCAGTTGAGAAATCTCAAAAGAGGAGGAGATATCTACTCCTTTCGGCTGCAAGACTAGGCTGAGTGCAGCCCTGTAGCCTTTTACGGCTGAAACAGAGAGAAGATTCTCTCAGTGAAGAAAGACGAAGTAGTCAGCAACCTGCTGAACACTAGCTCCGACCGGAGAGAGACCCAGTCTACAATATCAACCATAGAAGATGGCCCACTTTCCCTGGTATACCACTGCAGAGGACTGCTTGAGGTGTCCAGCCATCTCCGCTTCTGCGTGGTGCAATAAGCCTCTCGTTTGCAAATGCTGGATAACCACTGGCCGTGAAGACACAAAGACTGCACTGCCTGGTGGTACCACTCTACGTGGAGTTGACATAGCAGGTTGGGCCAGGGAGGGATCTCTCTTGGTGCCTAGGAAAAGACGAGCTAGCGGGTTGGGATACCAAACAGCCTGAGGCTGTCTGGGAGCCACCAGAATCATCCTCAGATTTGGGGTGATCAACACTTGGCTGATCACCTTCCGAATCAAACAAAATGGAGGAAAGGCACAGACATCGAGGTTGTCCCACGGGTGTTGGAACGTGTCCTCCGCAGCGGCCCATGGGTCCGGCACAATTGAGCAGAAGACCTGAAGTTTCCTGTTGTGCCGGGTGGCGAACAGATCTATGACTGGATGCCCCCACAGATCAAACCACCTTTCTGCAATGTCTGGGTGAAGGGACCACTGTCCCTATCACCTGATTCTGGCGACTGAGCTTGTCTGCCACTATATTCTTCTTAACTGGAATGTACAGTAAGTTCCAAAAGTGAAGCTACAAATTTCAAAATTGATCATACTTTAGAAAATCTCGTGGGGTTGCCAGTTAGTGTATTTCATTCCAATTATTGTCATCCTCTTTATCTGATAATAAGTATCAGTGATTAACTGTAGAACCACAGAAGTTATTTCCCCAGTGAATGGTCAATGTTAGTTCAATAATTGTTTATTAAAAGAAAGAAAAAAAAAGAATTCCTCCCCCCAAAAGAAAAGAATTTCCCCGTGGAAACACCTGCGGTTCTCAATGTGCGATATCGAGTGTTCACCATTGAGTGGCACCAGGAACCGAGTGCATAAGCATTGGCCTAATGTGATTTATAAATTAACTTTCTACTTTTATAAAAAAAAAGCATCATATTGAAAGTTATTATGATTTCTTTTGATAAAGCTCAAAGAAGTTTAGCATCTGATTGAATGAAATATACATAAGACACAAGTTGGTGTGGGAAAAAAAATGAAATCCAAGTTACATGTGTGTTTAGCATTGGCCACATGGTTAGGCCTATTTCAGTAATCAAGAAAATATATTTCCCAGCTTGTTATTTAATAAATTGAGTTGTTTGGATATCTAGATGGTTGTAAACATGATTTTCCATTAATTAGGCTTCATTATCAAGTCAGGGGAAATGAAGAAGTCTAGGCCTAAGCCAAGGCAGGGAAAGTGAGGAAGTCTAGACCTAAGCCAAGCCAGGGGAAGTGAGGAAGTCTAGGCTTAAGTCAAGTCAGGGGAAGTGAGGAAGTCTATGCCAAAGTCAAGTCCGGGGAAGTGAGGAAGTCTAGGCCTAAGCCAAGGCAGAGGAAGTGAGGAAGTCAGATAGATGAATTTTCAGTTGTTTTCGGTCAACCTTGGTGGATCTTAAGACTTGAATGATTTGGGAACACTTTTATTATTTGGGGAAGCCCTCTGTATTTGTAACGGTTCTGTATTTGTAACGGGAAACCTGTTTGCAATCAAGTTTACCCTTTCAATAGTGGTTACTTTGTCAGTTATTGAAAACATAATGAAGGAGGGAACTGATTTACCCGTTTATTCAGTATTACTGGCTGGCGATGGGGGTATTGGGGCAAAGTCCCCCCCCCCCACCCTAGTAGGACATGGCTGGTGATTCATAGGTTGGGTAGATAATGTTACGTTTGTGTCGTGGGTCGAAACCGAAGCCATAGCTGAAGTAGAGTCCGAATGGTTGGGTCCTAGAAGCTAAAATCAGGACTACCAACCACACCCAACTTCTCTGTTGAATCTAGGTGCATTCATGGTTGATTATGTTTAATGTTATGGAGATTTTCCCTTTAAATTCTATTGATACTTGGATGGTTTTATGTATCTTCACTAAAATAATTGATAATACACTACGATATTAAATATTTGTTTCCCCATTGCTCGAAATATACAAAGGTAATGTTGGTAATCCTGTGTTGAACGAAAATTTCAGATTGTTTTGTTTCTATAGTTTGAAGTAATTACTATACAGTACTTTGAAATAATTACTATTACCATAATTTTTTCTTATGATTTTTATAATATCGTAGATTTGATATTTGTGCATCATATGTTAGCTTTATTTTGCTTGATAGAGCTTTATTTTGCTTGATAGAGCTTTCAATGTAGAAAAAAAAGGGATTTTGACAAAGGAAAAATCTATTTCTGAGGGAGGCCCCGTGTCACCCAGTGAAATTCCATACTAACACAATTTCTAGGTAAAATATTGCTAAGTATACCAGAGAAAAAGGGCTTTCAGGAATGCTGGAGTTACTACCCCCAGATCGAGGAGGAATAATGGAGACGTCAGTATAACCAAGGGTGAGTGAAAGGATCACAACCACAGAGCCACACTCGATAGACATCCCCATGTCAAAATCCCCGGGAAGAGTAGTGAGCCGCTTCCAGCCCCTACACTCACCCGCCCTCCAAAGCCGAAAGTGACTCCAGCGCCACCTACACTCATTCCAGACTAGCACCACCCCAGGCTTGGCATGTGCAAGTAGGAGGGGGCAAACCCAACCTCTGGGAGGGTCACCGGGTGACCAGGGCCTCCCTCAGAAATAGATTTTCCTTTGTCAAAAGGGATTTTGACAAAGGAAAATCTATTTCTGAGGGAGGCCCAAGGAGGAAGGTGAAATCCATTCTTGATACGAATTTCTAGGTATAAATGGATTGAAATATACCAGAGAAAAAGCTTTCAGAATGCTGGAGTTACTACTGAGATCGAGCATCTTCAATGAAGATGTCGGTATAACCAAGGGTGAGTGAAGGTATCACAACCACAGAGCCACACTCGATAGACATCCCCATGTCAAGATCCCGGGAAGAGCGAGGGGCCGAAAAGCGCCCATGCTCACCAGCCGCACCCAGTGGCAACTCCAGCGCCATCTGAACTCATTCCAGACTAGCACCACCCCCAGGCTTGGCATGAGCCAGTAGGGGACCAACCTGCTTCTGAAAATAAGTCCAGGGAGGGTCAAGATGACACGGGCCTCCCTCAGAAATAGATTTTTCCTTTGTCAAAATCCCTTTTCTGAGTTCAGCCCGGTCACCCGGTGAAATAGTGTCAGAGAATCATGCCAAGACTGCAAAGCTACAACCAAATATAAAAGGTGATCAGAAGGAAACACATGCTATGGAGAAATAGATTTAATTAATATACCTCAACAATGAAAATTGGACTTAACTATAGGTAAACACTGGTGGAATAACACACCCAACATCATAAAGGTACAATGAAAATGTAAACTTAACCTAGGAACAAAGTAGAATGACCAAAATACAGTACAATTAGGGGTAGAATAAAGGGGACAATCCAATAGTATAACCAGTAATTATAAACTTAAACCTAAGGACAATGAGATATATATATAAAGACAGGTAATGAGGTACATGAAGCAAAATAAAACCGCTTGGAACCTCTGACTTAATCTAAATCCACAACATATCAAATCCAATCCACAAGACAAACAATAATCAGTAATACCAGTATCGATTATGAGGAGCAAGGCAGTGAGGCATGATTGATCCAGAAAGGCTGGCAGTGAAATAAATGAGGCAGGTGGGCGGGGGGGAAAGGAAAGGGATAAGGATAATTAAGGTGGGGAGATGACACTCCCACAGCCACTGTAGAAAATTTCAGAGCTTGGAGTGATTTTTAAATAGTGGCGTTTAAACACTAGAGGTGATTTCCATCCTGTATACTTGGTAAGTTCAGTAAAATCCATATTATAAAAATAATTAGTGGAGGTAGCTACTGCTCGGATATCATGAACCTTGGGGACTGAATCCGGGTTAGCTTGTTTAATAAAATACAGAATTTGTTGTCTTATAGCGTTTAACGAGAGTACCACCTTTCTCCCTGATAAAAAGAGGACCCGACTTAAACTGTGGAGCTCTTTTGTAGGTAAGACTTTAAGGTATATACTGGACATAAGGACTGGTCCTGAGGAAGAGGCACCACCTTCCAGGGGGACCACCTGTCCTGAGGGTCTTCATTCTTTGCTAGGAACGTATGATCAGGGGAAAGGAGGACTTCTCCAGACAGAAGGAAATCAACATGATCATCACCTCTAGTGAGGGCCGATAGCTCTGAAATTCTGGCACCTAAAGCCAAGCTAATCAGAAACAAGGTTTTCCTTAACAGATCCAGATATGAGCATAGAGAATTATCAATGTCAGTGGCTAATTTCAAAACATCGTTGAGGAACCAGATAACGGAATGTGGGCGTGCTACAAGTCTCAAACGGGCACATGCTCTAGGGATGGAGGAGAAGTATGAATCTGTAAGGTCGATTTGGAAACCGTACAAAAATACCTTTTTTAGGGCTGATTTAGCTGTAGTAATAGTGGCCGGGGCAAGGCCTTTTTCAAACAATGACCTAAAGAAAGTAACCGCTAGGTTGGTTGTCATAGTTTGAGCTCCAGATGCCTTTAAAAAGGATGCCAATTTTTTGACTGCTGAGTCATACTGTCTGAGAGTAGAATCTCTCTTATCAGATTCCAGAAACAGTGTTGACGGGTCAATGTTTGCTCCCTTCTTTGCAGCAAACTTTATAAAGTCCATAAAACCAGGGCATTCTGAATTAGTTAAGGAAGCTGACACAGTCTTTGTTTGTACTACTTGGGTCAGTCTGGGTTCCTGGAGCAGAGATGAAACCAGTTGCTCTTAGTGAATAGGGAGCTACCAGAGCTAGTTGGCCGTTGAATGACCTGAGTTTGTGCAGAACTTTCAACAACATGTTTATTGGAGGAAACAGGTAGATCCTTTCCCAACAGTTCCAATCTATGGACATCGCATCCGTGGCGAAAGCCTGGGGATCCAGGTTGGGAGCCACGTAACAGGGAAGCTTGTGATTGCTCTCCGTGGCGAACAGATCCACCTGGAGGCCCGGAACCCGGCGGCGAATCCAATTGAAGGAGTCCCCGTCCAGAGACCACTCCGTCTCCAACGGAGTAGTCCTGGACAGAGAGTCCGCCACCACGTTCCGCACCCCCACTAGGTGGGTGGCTGACAGATGCCAGCCGTGCTTGTTCGCCAAGGAGAAGATAGCTACCATCACCTGGTTTATGTGACCTGATTTGGAGCCGCCCCTGTTGATGCAATGAACCACCACGGCGCTGTCCAACACAAGCCTGATGTGAATCTGGCTGGCTGGGCGTTTGTTTCTTGAGCGTTAGAAACACTGCCATAGCTTCCAAGGTGTTTATATGAAACTGTTGGAACATTGTAGACCACGTTTCTTGAACTTTTTGCTTTGGTGAGTACCCTCCCCAACCGCTTAATGAAGCGTCCGTGTGGATTACCAACGCCGGAGGAGGAAATTGGAGTGGAACCGACCAGACAGGCCACTGGCTGTGGACCATGGCCGAGCCTTGTCTTCAAGATTTGCGGGATTGAAGAGACCCTGTCTCTGAGCCTGACATTGGCTCGTCTCCGCCACACTCTGTTTATATCTTTTAGTTTCGCTTTCAAGAGCAGGTCTGTCACTGAGGCGAACTGAAGGGAGCCGAGAATTCTCTCTTGAGACCGGCGGGATGCTGCTTTGTCCTTCAAAAACTTCCTGGTAGCGGTGGCAATCTCCTTCCGCTTGGGCGGCGGGAGGGACAGCCTGTACGAGGTCAGGTCCCATTGGAGACCTAGCCACTGGAACCGGGATTCCGGAGTCAGGCGGGACTTCTCCCTGTTCAACTCAAAACCTAACGACTCCAGGAACTTGATCACTATGGTCGTAGCCTTCCGGCACTCCTGAACTGTCGGAGCCCAGATTATCCAATCGTCCAGGTAAGCCGCCAGGGAGATTCCCCGGGACCGTAGCTGCTGAACGACTGTTTCCGCCAGTTTCGTAAAAATTCTGGGGGCTACACTGAGTCCGAAAGGCATGACCCTGAAGGAGTAGGCTTGCTTCCCGAGTCTGAAACCCAGGAAGGAGAGAAGTTCCGCGCAACCAGGACGTGATAGTAAGCGTCTGAAAGATCGATAGAGGTGGTGACGGCTCCACGCGGAAGTAGAGTCCGTACTTGAGCCACCGTAAGCATGCGAAACTTGTCGCATTTTATATAAAGATTTAGACGTGACAGATCCAGAATCACTCTTTGCTGACCGGAATCTTTCTTTGGGACAGTGAACAATCTGCCCTGAAATTTGAGGTGCCTTACTTTCTTTATTGCTCGCTTGTTGAGCAGTTCCGTCACATAGTCCTGTAGGGCTCTGGAGGGGGGTTGGTAAAACCTGATCAGGGGAGGGGGATCCTTGATCCAGCTCCAACCTAGACCCTTGGACACAATGCTGTGTGCCCAAGGACTGAAGGACCACTGGTCTCTGAACCAGTAAAGGCGACCACCTACCTGACTGGTCTCAGTGGGAGGAAGCGGGTTTGCTTCCTCTACCACGTCCAGGTTTTCCCCTTGGGGCAGAGCCAGGTTTGCCTCTGTATGGGGCTCGACCTCTTCCCCCCCTTGCGCTCCTATTAAGGCCGTGAAAGAAACCACGGCCCTCATAGGTAGGGTTGTACGCCGGAGAGGAGACGTACGAGGGTGCAGCAAGGGATTGGGCTGGTTGGACCAGCACAAATTGTTGGGGTTGAGCCTTGGAGGTGGAGGGCTGGGCCACCGCCGAGACCGGGACAGCCTGGACGACCGTCTGGTGATGAGGTCTTTTATGACGCCTGAAACGTTTACCAGACTTGGTCTGGGAGCTGCCAGATTCCGGGGTTTTCCGCTTGTAGGCGGAGATACCCCAACGAGAGCGAAGGCTTTGATTGGCTCTGGTAGCTTCGCTCAGAACACTGGCTACTTCGTCATCTGGGAAGAGATTCGCCCCCCAGGACAGAACTCTTCATGAGCTTGTTAGGCTCATGACGAATGGTGGCATCAGCAAAAATGAACTTTCGGCACTCTAACTTCGCCACCATAAAATCATACAGGTCTGACTGAAACCCTGCTAACAGGGATTTAGCCAGAACCTGGAAGAAGGGCTCCTCTGCAAAGGAGACAGCAGTCGCTTCTGTCAAGCAGAGGGAGTTCAAAGACCGCCCAACCGAGACCGAGCCTCAAACTCCGCCTTTTAGCAAAGCTTCCGGGAGCTTGGGAAGCTGTTCACTAAATTGTGAAGACGCGCAGTGAGCGTCAATTTACCCACAGTAAAAGTGGATGGGCGTCTTTCCAAAACTCCTCACCCCTGGGAATACCAGGGATGTGGAGTCTGTCTCCCTCAACTGAGGCAAGGGATTGCCATCAAAGCAAGCCCGAGCCGTAGCCAGAGCGACTTTGTTAAGGCAGGGAGTGGGCAACTTATCACCCAATGAAAACATGGTGTACTTGCCCTTGAAAGGAGTCAGTTTGGTATTCTCTGCCTGCCACTCCGTGAAAAGTGTGTGCAAGAGAGTAGATTGCGCCTGGTCCCTCGGAAAGATCACTGTCTCCTAGGGACCTTGTCTGAGCGTGCCCAGGCTTCCTCCGTCAGCCTAACGAAGCCTGGGTAGGGGGCAGGAGATCGGGAGGGAAGAACTCCAACTCCTCCAGACGTTCAATGGTCAAGTGCCAAATGGCACGAAGAGCAAAACGCCACGGGTTCCCTACATCGAAGGGAGGGAGGTCAGCCGTATCTGGGATCTCATACTGTGGATCGGCCCCACCGAGCGAGCCATACCAGCCAGTAGAGTATCGTGGCTGTGAAGCTTTCCGTGATCTTGAAAGCTTGGCCTCAACCTCCGCCGAGAACCTCTTGAGCAACGATCCCAGCAAACGCCTCAGGGTCAAAGGCAGGCTGGCGAGGAGGGCTTGGTTTTGGTGCCCTCTTACTCGCTCCTTTGCCCGAGGTTCCTGGTTTGCTCCCGGAGGCCACAGGTTCAGAGACCTTTGAGCCTTCGACGGGGAAAGGAGGATGCTTTGCGGGAAGACGAGGACTTGAAGCCCTTCGCCTTCCACGAAATCTTCAGCTTCAACTTGGGGACAGCAAATGGAGCCCTGTCACCCAAGATGGAAGACTTACCAAACCCTGTAAAGGAAGAAGCAGAGGATGATGGGGAATCAAAAGGGCGCCCGCCCCGCCCTCACTTACCTCTCTACCTACCTGTTGGTCCTGCTCCGTATTCATTGGCTCCAGGTCCAAGTCTAAGGCGGTGACATCCTCCAAAACCTCCGCGTAAGGGGTCTTCTTGGGGTGGCTGGGTCGCGACCCGGATCTGCTGGATGATAGGGTGGCCAACTCCGCCGGAACAGCAGTAGCAACCCGGGCGCCGGGTAGAGCAGGTCTCTTAGGCTTCCCATCGAGGACGTAGGGTTTCCCCGACGGTCGTTCCTTCCAACCCAGCCACCCAGGCGCGGAGAGATTCAAGGGCCTCTTTCTTGAGGCTCGTCAGCCTGAAAGGGCAGGCAATCAGGACTAACATACTGTAAAATAAAAGACATGATTACAATATGACAACTATTAGACTGAAGAAACGTGAAAAACGAAAGGCAATAGCTTACCGACTCGTCCTGGATGCTACTGCATAAAGCGAAGCAAACCTCACAGCCATCAGGATGCCAAACGATGAGATCATCCAGCCGGACCGCACAACCAGCGTGGGTCCGGCACACCACATGCCCGTAGGGTTGATGGAGGGTGGCGGTGCATCCTGGCTCCTCACAACGCACAGTCTGTAAGTGTGAAAAGTACATGAACCTATCACTCTAAGAAACTTAAACTAAGGCGGGCCCAGGTATTTTCAACTGTACTACCAGAGGACTCGGCAGAAGAAAAACCCCGTCAGAGACGGGCCTACCAAACAATAAATTAAATAGAGCGTAAGCAAGCTGCCTCCGACCACCGGAATACTCGTGGAACAAGAGAGCCGAGTCAACAGGGCCCCACCACAAGGGATGCCGGCAATAAAAACGGCGGAACCCCAGGGCAGGATCACCGGACCCCAAAAATAACAAGAAAAACAAATAACAGCGGAGGATGAGCCGCTCCGCCAGTGGATAAATGCATATAGAATACAAGAGATAGTAACATAACTGGTAACAAGACAATGAATCATACATTCCAGAGTCCGGAGATACCCCACCGGAGATCCCAAACCTCCACCGCTAGAGAACAATAGGAGGGTGAGGCTACCAACATCATGAGATCCACAAGGGCAGGAGTAGCGCCAATCAACCCAACTAAGGTAATCTCAAACGCAAGTGAACGCGAAAGAGCTGAGAAAAAGTAACCCTGAAATGTTCGAAAACCTGCTCAATCCTAGGAGAGCAGGTTAACGAAACATTGAGCCAAGAAAATGCCACCGGGACTTGCCCTGGGAGGAGCGAATCCTCCACCAGGAAAGCCCCAAACTCGGGAAAACGCCAGCTGGCGTCACCCACACGAGAAGAGGACAAGAGCTGGCCTGGGGTGGGGTAGGGGAGGGAGGGGGTTGGTGGGGTAGGGATGGGGAGTAGGCTAGAGCAAGTGAAAACAGGAGACTGGGAAGACACTTCACCTGCTCGACTGCAGTCACGCAACCACACTACGTAAATAATACCAGCTTGGAAGGACATAGCCTACCCCTGAATAAGAGGAGGAAGGGATAGTGACCAAGGCCTCAACATACTCACACCCAGTCATAGCCTAGGTCAGCACCTGCACCAGGCATAGCCTAAATAACAGGAGGGGACAAGGGAAGGGAGGGGGAGGAAACAACAGGGAGAGAAATTTCCGTGCTGAAAACCAACCAGAGCCGAAAGAAAAAGGGGAGGGAATGCTATAAAAGCATAGAGGAGACACACCCACAGAAAAACTCTACCCTCCGTGGAGAAGGGGAGGACAATGGGGTCTCACTCTACCACCCAAACAACGGCCCGTGGAAGGAACAGCAACAGAAACTCCCTCAACCTGGGGATCCCTCCCCACACCTAACCTACTGAGGAGAGCGGGAGGCCAAGGAAGTAAAATACGAGCCTAACATAGACATAGACAGGCTAGGGAGCCCCACACAACAAAATTAACCAGATAAATCACCATCACTAAATATACATAAACCAGGAATAATTGTGCTCGTGCAAGGCGCGTAGCCTAACCGAGAGGAGCGACAGGATAAACAATAAAATGTAGCTGACGCTCCCCCGGTAACATGTAAATTCAAGGCAACAAAACACTGATAGCACCAGCACGACACACTATAATGATATATAAAGCTAAAACTGTCAAGGGAACACATCCCGGTGGAAGAACCTAAGCGGGAAATGATGGGAACCCTAATAAAGGAAACCTAACATGAGGATCAGTAAAATAATTTAAAGAAACACCCGATACAACCCAGCCTAGGAAACACCACCAGGATGAAACCCAGGGGATAATGATAAGCAATATAACAACAAGGAGAAATCCCAAACAGAACAAGCTGGTTGGGCTTAATCTCATGATCGACATGGCTGGCTAGGGGACGCCACGGTGCGCCATAACAACAATCACATATAATATGAAATTACGGACTGACCCAGCCAAACTTATCATAAAAACCCCACAATAAGATGGTACTTAACTTGGTGACAGAAAAGCTGCTTGAAGACATGCTGGCAAAAAGGCAAAAACAGCCAAAAACACAAGCACAAAATCCTGGGAGGAAAAAATCACGTGCTAGAAAATGGAATGAGTGTAAGTGGCGCTGGAGTCGCTGGCTTGGAGGGCGGGTGAGTGTAGGGGCTGGAACGGCTCACTACTCTTCCCGGGGGATTTTGACATGGGGATGTCTATCGAGTGTGGCTCTGTGGTTGTGATCCTTTCACTCACCCTTGGTTATACCGACGTCTCCATTATGGAAGACGCTCGATCTGGGGGTAGTAACTCCAGCATTCCTGAAAGCCCTTTTTTCTCTCTGGTATACTTAGCAATATTTTACCTAGAAATTCGTGTTAGTATGGAATTTCACCGGCTGACACGGGGCTGAACTCAGAAAATAAGTTTTTCAGCTACATGTTATAGTTGCCAGTTGGTGAATTTCAAACGAAATTCTCTGAAATTTGTAGCTTCACTTTTGGAACTTACTGTACTTGGCTGACAGCTCTACCGAGTGAGCCAGAGCCCACTCATGTGCCTGCATTGTCAACTGATGAAGCATAAGGGACACCAGGCCCCCTTGCTCATTGACATGCCACTACCGTTGTGTTGTCACTCGTCAAAACCATGGAGTGTCCCATCACTCGATCCTGAAGCTCTTGGAGAGCCAAGAAAGCCGCCTTGAGTTCCAGGATGTTGATGTGAAGGTGCCTGTTGTCTTGGTACCACACTCCCAAAGTCAGTAACTCCTCCTGGGGTGTGCCCAATCCCTTGGTCGAAGCATCCGAGAACAGAAGTATGTCCAGAATGGGAGTATGCAGGCATACTCCTATTAAGAGGTTCCTGTCATAGAGAGGAATGAGAAAGGACTGAGGGTCTCGAGACTGGGACCAGTACTCCTTCAGTCGCCACTGCAGGGACCGAAGGTGCAGATGCCCATGAGGGACCATCTTCTCCAACGACGACAGGTGACCAATGACGCCTTGCCATTGCTGAGCTGGCTGCTCCTGTTGAGACAGGAACAGCTGTGCTGCCTTCCTGATCCTGCTGATATGAGAGTCCGAGGGGAAGACTCTTGCTGCTACTGTATTTATTTGCATACCCAGGTACTTTATTCACTGCTTGGGGATGAGATCTGACTTCTCAAGATTTACTACAATCCCTAGATCGCGGCAAAACTCGAGGAGCCGATCCCTGTCCTGAAGCATTGGAGCGCGAAGACCCAGAGGTCTTGGCCACTGCCTGATGGACAAGGCAGTCGCTGTCTTCAGCCCGACGCTTGTCCACTGCAGCATCTACCAGCTCTCTAGGGAAGAGAGGTAGAACCCAGCAACGGTCTGTTCTGCAGGGTCATTGCCGATTTGGGACCTACAGACCTGGCGAAACGAAAAAGGACCGCATCATTTCTCTTTAGCTACAGGTTTGCCATCTTTTGGACTAAGTAAGAGATGGCTTTACCTCCAGACTGGCACAGCCTTCTGAAAGCAGAGTCCTCCCCAGGAATGATAGCACTTGAGGAGGCAGCCACTTTGGATACTGTGAAGGACCACAGATCCAGCCAGGAGACTGCCTGGAGAGCTGCTATGGCAGTGTCCTCCAGGGTCGCCGCTTCTTGATGTAAAAGGGAGATCCCTTTCGAAGCAAGATGCTGCAGCGAGAGACCCAAGCCTAGACGCACCAGGTACGGGTCAACCTGCTTGGTCAGCAATGCCCTCTTTGAGGGTGTATAACAGCACTTCTGTCGAGGCAGAGGAAGAGGAAGCAGCTTGTCTGAGCCCTTTGATCGAAGTGAATTCTCCTGCTCAGAAAGAAGATTATCCACTTGATCGAGGAACCCCAGAAGGATTCAAGGCATGAAGGACGATCTACAGACGAGGCTGTAGTTCCTTCCCCAAGATCGTTGTGCTGACAAATCAGCGCAATGACCTCTGCAAAAGTCCTCTGCATCTCGGGGGTGTCCACATCCTGGGAGAAAGGATCCTCCAGTCCTTCCAGGGTGCGGTCCTCCAGATCTACTCTCCCAGCAGGAGGGAGAACCTCGGCAGACCCCTTGGATCCTTCCTGCACTACGTTGGCATACAACCTAGTCGATCCAAGAACCGAGCCAGGAATGTACGCCCTTGTAGTCAAACTCTGGGGAGAGGACTCTCCAGAGTTCCTCCTATCCGATTTGCACCTCTCAGGGAAACCCCAGGAGGCTGAGGGGACAGGTGAGGAGGTTTGGGCACCCCCGCCAGGCCGGCTGGCGGAACCAGCAGAAGGAGCAGGGCGAAACTGGTCATCAACCCACAGTGATGACAGTAACCTGGGTCCAAGAGAGTGCCTTTTCCTTGGCGAAGTGCTGTCCCTAGGAGAATGTAGCGGTTCACGCAAGCTGAGCTGAGCCGAGCGCTCGACTTGACCGAGCCAGGCCAATCACGCGAATGGGACTGGGGACTGGGTGGAGTTGAAACGCAAGGCTGGCTGGTGAGAACTTGCACTGTCTTCTTGATGGGCCCCAATCTTCTTGAGGCCGGAACCTCACGAGAAGACTGTACAGGGGATCTCCTCTCTGTCTCTCCAGATGCTCGGACCCAAGAGACCAAAGCACCAGCCTGGGAACTTGGCTTGGCATCAGAAGAAGTGCCAGCAGGCAGAGCCGAGACACCTGCATGTCTTGGCTCTTTCCCTTGTCCTGTGCCCGAATCAGTATGGTGAGTGGACCCTCTGACACTGGTTCAGGATACCCAAGTCTCCTTAGTGACCTGGGTACTCGGAAAGGCTCGTGAACGAGTGTCCGACACAGTGCCAACCTTCGAAGAGGATTTCTTAGGACTGGCAATGGGTGTGCAAACTGAGGTCTGCATGCCCAAGGCTCCTGATACACTAGACCCAGGGGTGAGCGATTCAGTTCCCTGACCCGAAGGTTGGTAAGAGCCGATGAGAGATCCCACTGCTTCCCCTGTGGAGGGAGGCAGCCCCTTGAAAGTACCAGGATGGGATTTCTTAGTGGGGTTAGAGACCGCCTTCTCTTCTTCGACTGACGAGACTTGGAAGAAGAAGGGGTGGAGGTAGCAGATGACGATGACGATGAAGACAAAGACGACAACACCTTCCGAGACCTCTTCGTCGACTTCTTTGGCATCTTCTTCAGGATGGCAGTGAAGTCCCCCATCCAGGAGGGAGCAGCAGACATCACAGGAGCAGCCGGGGTGGCCAGGGAATGAGCGACCCAGGCAGCAGGAACATCGTCTACGGGAGCAGCAACAGGGGCAGCCAGGATAGCCCAGGAACCAGGGAAGCCAGGAGCAGCGACTGGGGCGACCAGGCATGCAGTGGCAGATGGAGCAGCCAGGAAAGCCCAGGAACCAGGGAAGCCTGGAGCAGCAACTGGGGCGACCGGGATAGCCGGGATAGGTAGAGAAGCCAGGACAGCCTGGGAGCCAGTGAAGCCAGGAGCAGTAGGGGCTGGAACCATCACATGGGGCACGTGGAGGTCACCATCATCGAGGGTCCGGCCTGGGACAGTGGAGTCATGGTGAAGCCTGGAGGCAGCGGCACTGCTTGCTGGGATGCTGGTATGGCGGTCACCTGGGTCCCCAGGTGAGACGAGATGATTACCGGCACCTTGGCGAAGGCTGTCATCGGCACAGTGCTGTTGGTAAGGGTAGTGATAGCGTGGGTTACCACCAGGCATGACAAGAGACCCTGCAGCGATGGCATGCCACATGGGTACAGGGAATGCCAGGCTGTATCTATGTCAGTTCCCTGCTCGGCATGGAGAGCAACTGCCATGCTGGAAGAAAAAGTCGGGTTAGCAGAGGGAGACTCCTCTTGCTCCACGGGTAAAGTTTTGCCCCTGGGGTGAGTAGAGACCCCCGAGAGGAGGCCGTCCTGATTGTCCACCTTCCCCCCACCCCACCTTCCTTCCACACCCAACGAACCAAGCAAAGAAAACGAAGGGGAGTCCTCTCCCAAAGGAGAGGCAGCCAGAAGGGGAAGTTTGCCAGGTGAGAGAAACGAAGACAAAGGGTTAGCCACCAAGGAGTCTTCAGGTCGTGTAACCCTCAGATGACACCTTGGAAGACTTCCTCCAGTACTGTTTCCTCCCTTCAAACTTCGCCCACTGCTCAGCCAACCAGGAGCAACACTCAGCAGAGGTACACACATGCCCCCTGCAAGAGGAGCAAAGGACTTGCGGATCAACATCAACATTTGAACGGAGGCTACTACACTTCTTCCTGCCCACCCCAGGACACACACGCTAGGGGAAGGAGTGCTTACGAGGCTTACTTTCGTAAGCTTACATACTCCAAACACACAAATATGCAGACACACAAGGAAAAAGAAAGATTCCACCAGGAAAAACAGCTCAACGACAGTTAGGGCAGAGAGGAAAGAACACACATCTGTACCGCACGATGGCCAAAAGTAAATTGGAATGTTTACATCAGGGCAGGTGGGACTCCTGCCTACCGGACGGCAGTTAATTACCTAACCACCTCGTTTGAAAGTTCAATGGCCATTTCCAGCTGCGCTGTAAGTAATTCCTAATGTAAAGGACCGATGGTTTGTATATCATGTAGGAACAAACATCTTATTTTTAAATGAAAGGATATTCCATAGTGAGACAAGAAGAATAAACCATTTTACATACTTATAGGATGAATTAAAACAACTAATGCAAGATGCTAGACTTTATTTTTTCAAGTCCCACAAGGTGTGATCTGTACACCATAACAAAACAGAAAACTAAGTTATGTGTGAGATACTGTGCTCGGTATATCAAGGAGTTGGTCTTTCAGTTCAACATAAAATGCACAAGGCCAAAGTTTCTGAATCATTAAAAGAACAAAAATGTTATATAAAAATATATATATATATATATATATATATATATATATATATATATATATATATATACAAACACACACACACATATATATATAATATATATATATATATACAGGTATATATAAAATATAAAGTGGACCCGCGTTCATTCGCAGCTTCAGTTATTCACAGATTTTTCTGTGGAACGTATTTTTCAATAAATCACGGAAAATTCGGTAATTCGCAGATTTTCGTAGAGCAATTACTGAATTTTCAGGGTATTTTCATTACTAAATACACTTTTTATGATAAAAAAATTATTTACTAATTCTCAAATATTAATATTAAGATTAAAAAGATTAAATAATGATAAGATTAAGTAATAAGATTAAATAATAATAACAATAATAATAATACTGTAACTTTACCAACAGCAATAAGGTTAAATAAGAACTCAGAGAGAGAGAGAGAGAGAGAGAGAGAGAGAGAGAGAGAGAGAGAGAGAGAGAGAGAGAGAGAGAGAGACTATGTGGAAAGAATCAGGTTTTTAAGCTTTGGCTGGTAATAAACCGGTTTTCTCCCCCTCCATATAGAGGAGGGACCTCGTTATAAACCCTCCCATAGTAGGGACCTCATTACAGTGAACCTCCAGATGGCTACAGGACAGTCCCTAAACCAGTTTTCTCATCTCCTTATAGCTATGCCAATCAGAAATGATATGTTTTGAAATATTAAAGTGATATTGAAATTATATTAAAATAAAGAAGATATTGAGATTATATTAAAATGATATTAAAGTGATCTTAAAATTATAAAATGATATCAAAGTCTTTTAGGATGATAGTTTAAGGTATATTTGGTATGTGAACTATTAAAATAGGCAGTTATAAGCATTGATTTTCGTTATTCGCGGGTGGTTGTAGTACCTAACCCCGACTGTGTGTGTGTCTATATAATACTGGGGGTATACTGTGTGTGTGTGTCTATATATATATATATATATAATATATATATATATATATATTATATATATATATATATATATATATATATATATATATATATATATATATATATATATATATATATATATATATATATATATATATATATATATATATATATATATATATTCAGTACCCAAAAGCAATTTTGAAAAGTTACATAAGACAATTTCACCAATTCAAAATGTAATATAGATGACAGTTTTGGAATCTGGCCTCTCCACATTTACCTGATAGCTAAATTGAAAATACCATGAAGAGCAAACACAGGATGTCATTTGGAATAACAATACATCTATAAATCCCCAGTAGTTCTTAAAATACTTAATAATAACACTAAAAATCCCAAACAAAAATAAAATGAGCCATTTCCTGTGTATAAAGTCCATCAAAATGCACAAAAAATCATTTGTGCATGATGCAAACAAATTAAAAATTAGTTGATAACATGAAAGACTTTCATAAACAATAACCCTTTTCCTGATTTGATCAATATTGCATACTACAAAATGACTAGCTTATTACTGAAAGTGGAAAACAATTACTACTCAATGTGCTTGAGGGCCAGATTTTAAATCAAAATTCAAAGCAATGGCTGCACAGATGATGTAGAAGCCTGTACACATTACTACTACCAAACAAAACTTACAAGTCAGAGAACTCAGAATAGATATTGTGTACTGTATACTGCCTTTTGTGAACTTGAAAAATTACGTATTTTGTACCCAGTCTCACAACATTTATTCAAGGTTCCCAGAGTTATGCAGACTCTTGCAGTTTTTGTTGGGTGGCAACAGTGATTATGCATACAACACTTATTGTAAAAGCAGCAGCAAGGAAGACAGACTAAAAGACCTATCCCCAAGAATTACCTATAATCAATTAAGTAAACTGTGACGATCTGTGACCTAGGAAATGATGTCATTTATATTAATGCTTTTTATTTTGTTAATTATGTCATGTCTCATTTTGTTCACAAGTTATTGTTTGACGAATTTATGTGATACAATTATTGCTGTCATCCAATTTTTTAACCTTGCTCTTATCAATGATTAATTCTAAATATTTACCTACATACACTTATTTTCAGTACAAAATATAAAAATTTTTCTTCACTAAACATCAACAAAAGGAAACATTCCATAGACATACAGTAAATATATCTCAAATTTCATTTACACACAGTCATATAGGCTATTTGACATGATCTGATTGCCAAAACAAATGATCTGGCACATTTTTTCAACCAATGAATATCAACCTTTCAATAATAAGGCATCGCTTAAGAAGACGACAAGTAATTTCTCAGGCATCTTAAGTCTTACAAAAACACCATGACATCCACTTGAGTTTCAACAGTGACAACAGTAAATGGAAAAAAATCCACTTGTTCATCACAGTCACCAAGCACATGCAATCACTGCTCTCAAAGATAATATGTGATATTCAATCTCTGTACAAACAATGATTCAACTGAGTAATGAAATATCTTTGAGTGTAAAGTGCTTATGTTACAGTAGTTTTCATACTTTGTTATAATATTTTCAACTCAGTATGGTGCTTTTGGTAACTTTGGTGGTCATTCACATCACAAACTCTTGTACGAATAAAGTCATTAAATGGGGAAAAATATAGGATGATACCTTCTACACATTGTAACAAATCACAACATAGCAGCATGAACCAAGAGCTTGTTTCAAGCAACAATGCTAAACAGTACCATGACAAACACCTTAAGGGGTTAGTTTTAAATTTCCATTGCAGTAATACACATCTACAGCAACTACCACAATGATATCACAGGCACCTGATAATGAAATGTTACACTGTACTGAACTTATACCTCCTTCCACATATAAGCTCAGTACTCTGTGGGTATGAACAATCACATGAGACTGCAGATAAATCAATTCAAAATGGTAAGTTTCTGCCCATGAGTAAGTTTCCCCTAAGAGAATATGCCTAAAAAACTCCCAAATCAGACACTGACAAAACATTCTAGGAGTCATATGAAACAAACGTGACAGTTTGCCACCATCAGCCTATGAGAGGGTATTATTGTATGGCATGTTCTTTAGGCAAACTACATAATTTTCTTTGATTCCTTACTATTCACAGTGTGGGGCTAAAGCAAGAGGCTCAATTAACCTAAGGAAAAGACAGTACACAACAAGAAAAAATCTTTCCCTTTACTTAAGGCATTAGGTACACAAAAAAGCAGATATTCTCGATATGAAATTTATCTTAATTAGTGAACTCTACTGAGAATCATAAACCTTCCTAAGGGAAAAGAATCAATGGCCCATATATAATGAAAGGCCACTGCATGTTGGTTATATGCAACTCAAAGTTTTCTGTCACCTACAGGAACCTAAAAAATACATTTTCTTGTTTGATAAATCATGACAAAACCATGTTTTTGCAAAATATATTTGAAGAAAAGAAAATTATATACCAGAGGGATTCATTTACAAAGACTTACACAGTATGAAGAATTTCAACATTATCACATCTGATCAAGCCACCATATTTTTATTTTCATTTTGATTCTTTCACATACATTATAATACAACATTTTGATCCGTAATAAAGCACTAAGATTCTTCTATGCATCCACAAAGCTGAAAACTTATTCTTTGTGAGTTCAATATCCAAAAAACACAAGCATTACTAGTCTCGATACCTGCACCTTCACTGCTTCCTCTGAACCTACTGTTACTTTGTTATACTGCCTTTCATCCACCATTTGGATTTTGCTTCAAAATCATGCTTTGAAGACGTCGGTTAATGCATCCTTTCATGTAACTATGCTTATTTCTTTCCACAATACACTCGCAACTACAAAATCTATATTTTAAATGTCTCATCTATCATATCAGCAACTGTTTCAACCACACAAACATACTGATGACATTACAAATATCACATTCAATAAGAATACAGTATTGCACAAATTTCTCATAGAATTAACATGGAAAGCAATTTCCTTTTCACGGAAATGCCTCTTGGCACAAGTATTGTGCAGCTCAAGTGCCCGATTCACTGACTGAATTGCATGGAAGAGGCCCTGGGGGGACCGTGTGTGAGGATATTTTTCTAGCAGTTAGTAAAAACAGGTGGAAAAGATCAACCGAATAATAAAAATTAAGGATGTAAGGGAATGATTAGTCACTCTTATAATCAAGAATTTCACAGTTCCCTACTAACACTTTCTTTGCCCATAAGCAATTATTTTTTCTGTCTCTAAAAGATAATTCCCACAGTGCAACATACAAAGTTAACCCTTATCTTGTCAAGAAGAAAATACAATTCATTTTTATTTAGTCCATAAAATCTTTATTCCTCCCCCTATATAACATTATACAGTAAAAAGTCTTTTAAAAGTGACTTACTTTCACATTAGATAAGGTTATGGTGAACTTACAATGGCAGTACTGATGATTCATGTAAAAATAAAAACTATAAAGAATACTGCAATGCTCTAATATTCCAGTAAAGCCAATCTTTGGCAAGAACAAATGAATACTGTCATTGAAAAATTTTGGAAACTCTGAAATATTTGTTTATGTATTACAGTAAATCAAGGAGCATTCCATATTGTCAAACTTTGGGTAAATTGACTGAATCACATTAAAACCTTCTGCTGGAATATAACCAGATATATTTAGAAGAGTAATCTGACATTATGACAAATAATAAAAATGATAATTCTGACATTATAACAAACCAGGCAAAAACTCACTTCTATAAGGATACAATCCTAGTTATACTGCATCACGAATTGTTCTCAAAGTTTTAATTCATCTTTTTCCCTTCTAGAATGCAGTTGCTAAACAATAATTTCTATTCTGGAAAGTGGAACTTCAGCATCCTCTTACCCAGCCCAGTAGCGAAAATACAAGAACATAACTCCAACCTCAAATAAACATTGAAAATAAAATTATTCTCAAATACTCATACAAGATTGAGGGAAAAACTCTTCTAACCTCAGCCACATCTACCTGGAAAGAAAATTAAACTGGCATGATAGAAAATTGTGTATAAGCAAATCAAGTAAACTCCAAAGTCTCTTATAATGATAAGATGTGGCTGTCATAAATACAGTAAACCCCTCGTATTCACAGGGGATGCGTACCGCACGCTCCCCGCGAATAGCTGAAATCCGCGAATACAGGCAGTCCCCAGTTATCAGCAGCCTCGGTTACCGGCGGTCCGGTTTTACGGCGCTTGTCTAGCGACGACGATAACCAGATTTTCGTCGCTGATAACTGGTTATCGGCGCTGATAACCGGTTATCGGCGGCGCTGATCACCGGTTATTGGCGCCACTAACCGGTTATCGGCACCACTAACCAGGGATCAGTGCTATTATCACCGATTTTCGGTTAGCGGCAATTTTCGGTTGTCGTCATGCTGTCGGGAACGGAACCCCGCCGATAACCGGGGACTGCCTGTACTTAAAACCCCTCTAAAAACACTTAGAACTGCCTATTTTGATAGTTTAAACACAAGAAAAATCCTCTGAAAATGCTTATACCCGAGTATTTTAATAGTTTTATCACAAAAAGTGCATTTACTGTAGTCATGAAAATATGAAAATACAGTAATTTATTAGTGAATATTTCTCAGTGAAAAATACCATGAATGGGTGAATTTTCCGCGAATAATGGGTAGATATGTTCCACAGAGAAATTTGCGAATACGTGAGTCCGCGAATACGGGGGGTTTACTGTATTTCATAAAACCTAAATTTACTTCCAAACGTCAATGAACAGCCTACATATAATGTGATAATTTTACAAACAGGAGACCAATACAAATAAAATATAAAACAGAAACCCTCAAATTAAAATGTCTATAAGCAATATAACTTAACAAAAATATGGGGAGTCCCACACCAAAATCCCAAAAATAACTGATGTATGTTTGACTGAAAATGCAGCATAAAAAGTTAAGCACTCAGTCCTACAAAATAAAATACCCATATCTCATTTCTAATAATTTAGTTTCCCTTTATTATTTTGTTATTAAATATTTTAATACACCACTAAGTTAACATTCTTAAATCTTATGGGGCTGGCTCAAAGTATTTGTACTATATCAATACAGTAATTATTATTTCTCAAATCAGAATTCTTTAAGAATTCAACAATGGGGTAAAGGGAAAAGTTGAAAAATTCTACCTGACCCCATTAATCATGGAGACAAGTGTATCTGAACAGATTTCTCTATTAAGGTTCAGTATAACTTTTTACTGTCTTCCAAATGGCAATAGTACAAATTTCTTACATTTTTATTAACTGATTTTATTCAAAGAATAATTTTCAATTAACTGCCTTTATTTCAGAACAACCATGAGTTCACACTGTATAATTTCATTTCCAAGCAATTCTGAAACTTCATGGTGTTCATTTACATTTGCTAAGGACCGAAAATTCCCATACACTATAGAACACTCTATTTTAACACATACCACTGGTCAACTAATGGAAGAAATAGTTTGCTATCCTCTTCCACAAAAAGTATGGATTACAGGTACTTCTTACCATAATGGATTCTTTACTAGTACCAACAGTAGAAGACACAAAATGAACAACTAAGGAATTCAAGTCCTTTGCTATGCGGCGAGACTAAAAATTTTATGTAGTGTATAAAGTCGCACTAAAGTTGGTTCAGAAAAACCTGGCCAAACAAAACATTAGCATATTAAATATTTTCTCAGTCCTTAAGACATGTATATACTAACTTGGTTATTCTGGGCTGACTATTTTCATTTTTGACCATTGTGTAACTGTTTGCCCCAACTTTTTATTAACATACAAATTTAACTCATTACCAATCAATTATTGAATCAATACCTTTTACTACAAAGCATCATAAAAATTAATGCAAGTGTAACATATGATCATTTCTTTATCAGTAAATAGAGAGATCTACATCACAACCCAATATGAAAAGCAGAAATCCAGATCCAACACACATAAAAATGCACTTATGATGAGCTACATAAATCTATTGATATTTTTATCCTCACAGTGAGCTAAATGAATATATTGATATTTTTATGCTTATTTTTACTGTCTGAACTTTACACTTCCATTCAATCAAATAAAAACAAAACAATTAATGCAAATAAAACATATAAAAGCTGAACAATTACACTAAGAACTAATCAGAAAGTAAAAAGCTTCCATTACAAATGATAAAAATTCATGGCATGTTCCAAAAGTAAACATAAATAGAAGAAATGAACATGAGCTAATAGACAACTTAACTAGCAAGAAATGTGGTTAATATACAGAATTATACTAAATTACTATAAAGTAACAGATGATACGAAGTCATAGGCACTCTTACTAACTTCTTTTTGTTCAAACCTGAACACCAAACCAGTGAAGGCAGAAGCAACTGTTAATATAAGTCTTTCTTTAAGTCTACTGTATTTAACTTGCCAAATTACCAGCACTACCTAATCAGAGCAAAGGTTCTTTGTAGGTATTCCATGACTTAGAATCCAATCACTATTAAATCTGAATGCATTAATTTAAAAAGGCTTTGAGGATAACCTATCATGCAAGATAGCAATTACCTGGGAAAATCTTGGCATTTCAGCATCAATTGAAATCAGGATCCAACAATGCAAAATATTAATCAGAAAGGCAAAGGAAACAATATCACGGCAATAAAAATGTCTATGTATCTGCTTTTGGTTCGAGAGTATGTTTTATCTTATTTTGAGTGAAATAAATCAGTGGATATTTACCCAACAAATGATGATATAGTATGGGAGAATTCATTAGCATGATACTTTATGAATTTCATAACACTCAAAGTTTGTATGCTGATGACAAGAAAGTAACCTCTATTTCCAATTCCCAAAACAATCTTGAAAAATACTGTCACAAAATATTTTATTGAACAATATTGCTGACACAGAATTTAAGGATATACTTAAACCTCTCCAGAGTATTCCCACAGAACACATTTTTAAAACAGTTTAGATTTGATTTAAGTAATAAAAAAAAAGAGATAAGAATGTTGGATGAATAAATGGAGTGTTGTACTTGCTAACTCTGTTTATATCATCTGTTTAGAGTACATGATATCTTTTTACCCACAGCCTTACCAGAATCCTTCATATAACTTCACACCTACAAGCAATCACATACATAAACAGACAGAGAAATTGTAAAAATATGCAGTGCATATTTTAACAAATTATCAAAATATGCTTAAAACTGCTCTGGATACACCAGATCATGTCTTTCCCAACTGACGATAACAAGGTGAGCCAAAGTTAAAGGCAACACAAAGAGTCCAGTGTCACTGACAGTAATCTTAATTCAGTTTTAAGGGAAAAAGGTGCAATATTGTACTTCAACAAATCAGACAATAAAATCTGTCTGAGTCCTCTCTAGTATTTACCAAAGAATGGATTAATTTTCCAGAAGATATGGTTTTTTTATGAGCTGTAATGTATGAGCCTGGGTTTGCTATGATGCCTAAAGGTCAAACAAGACTGACAAATTCAGCAAAGTACAATCAATTAAGAAATATTGACTGCATATTGTCCTGCAAAGTATCTTCTGCCAGCTGGACCTCCCAAAACAAGAGAAAAATTTATGATTTTAAAATTCATTTATATACTTGGGTTTTGGGGACAAACCAGATGGCTGAAGGCAATGCAAAACTCTCACATTAAGTCATATCATCTTATCTTAAGACAGCTATTATTGATACAAAAAATTAAGTTACAGTATATCACAATCTATAACGGCAGTGAGCCTATCATATTTTCAATGAATGTAGTCACCTCCCTGCTGATAATTCCAGTCCTTCAGGTCTTTAAATGTTTCTTTAATCCAGCAGGTTCACATAAAGAATGCAATAATCTTTTTTACCATAATGCCTCTTGCAAAACAAAATAAGAGACCTCTGGCCCAATTTAGTTTAGGATTCTTTCGTGCCAAGATAACTGCAAAATAATGTATAAACATAAAGATGCTTCAAGTTTTTACCAAGATCATATTCCCTGACAAGAACACCACAAACTACGGTACACTTTAGGCCTCCACATGGAACATAATCAATGTGATGGGAGACTTACTGACTTTTCCCATTCAGAAAATGTGAAATACAGTACTGTATAAAGGATAATGCAGTATCTATATAATCTCAAAGTGAAAAAGTTACTATGATCAATAGTAACTTGATCTTCCTCAGACAATCTCATCACTATCAATATCAGGTCACAGGTGTTCCAGTTGCTGCTATTCTCATTCTTTTGGTATACGAATGGATGCCTGTAGGATTTTGCTTTGCTGAAAAAAAGATGGCATTAAAAACTGATTAAACGACATATCCATGATCATTAATGAGAGGCTTAACATTATGCTCATATCAAGTTGTTTCCTGAGGAATACGTTACTACATACTATTATCAATTCTTTGCACTATGAGGTTAAAAAACTACAAATTATTGAAGAGAAAACATTTACAAAACATTAAGTCTTGTAAAAAAAAAAAAAAAAACAGAAGAGCCACATTTTACATTAGCCAAATTTGTGGGCATTCATAAATCCTAAACACCATTGTTAAATTGTAAGATGATCATTTGCTGGTTGGCTGACAGCAAAGTGCATATGCATCCAGGCATCACGTTAAGTACTAACTTTCATGTAAAATGTAGATTATAGATAAGAAATGAGCAGGGTTGGGAGGCATGATCATAAATGCAAATGGCAGGTTTGTATCTCAAAATGTAAATTTGATTCTATAAAAACATCGCATTATAAAAACCACCATTTGGGTTAGCTCCAACTGTAATTTAATAGGGGAGACTGAGCTGCTGAAGGAACCTACCAAATTACCTGATTTGCTGATTTGAAATAAAGAGACTGAATGATGACACAAGGGCCTAGATTAGCAAAAGAACCCCATGTTCTAAAAGAAGTAAAATCCCTGACTGCAAAGACACTCAAATTAGAGGTATTATTTCTTCAGAGAGAGAGAGAGAGAGAGAGAGAGAGAGAGAGAGAGAGAGAGAGAGAGAGAGAGAGAGAGAGAGAGAGAGAGAGAGAGAGAGAGAGAGAGAGAGAGCGAGCTTGGCAGATGTACAATTATTTTATTATCTTGGGACTTATTGTTAACCTTGGGATTTTCTAAGGTCAATTCTTGGGTTTTCATAAGAAAAATAATTTGAGTAGCAGCACACACCCAAAAGACTCAGGCCAACCATTAGCATGCCAAACCACCAACCTTTTGAATTGATGCTCTCAAAAAAGGAACTCGCATGATACACAAGATACATGATAAAATCATTTTTTATAGGTGAAAATTTGGGGGTCACACGATATGCACGACTGTACATTACACAAGTATATAAGGTAATTACTTCCAGAAAGTGAACAAAGATGGGCTTGAATATACATATTGTTCTTGATTACAGTGTTGGAAACAGGAGCAGAAAATCTAGCATGAAATTAACCCACCAATTAGGACAAATTACCCTACACACCGCTTCTGCAATCAGGTTAAAAGATCAACCATTTCATAAATATGAAGCCACTAACAGCAGAATCCTGGTCTGTACAGATGTTGGCATTTCCAGAAGAAAGTAATCACCTGAAGGACAGGGATAGGAGCATAGCTCCCAGGCATGTAGAGGGCTGATGTATAATAAAAAAAAAAAAACAAGGTAACCAATGTAAGTTCTGCTAATGCTACTCCCCACTGAATATCCTGTTGACAGCAAACCAATTCAGGATGTATGAATGCCTTTGACAAACAGCCTTGCACAACCAAAGTCAGAAATGATGACTGATGAAGGGGGAACACTCATACTCATCAATAAGCTGAGACATATGTGCATCATAATTAAGGGCTGACTGGGCTCAGGGGTCTGAAGAGAAGGATGGGAGCAAAGGAAGAAATCTTGAAAAGCCTGGATATAGGTACGAAGAATCTTCCAAATGCTGAAGAATCACTTGCAGAAACTTAAAACTAACCCATCACTGGGTGTTGTCTATTATACCCGAGGCAGAATCTCAGTCAACAATAAACTAAGTACTACAGCAAATGTTGAAGAAACACTTAAGTGTTTTATGGGTCAGCCACTCCCACCACCCATCTGAAACTTGGTTCCTAAACCACTGTTGATGGTTTAGGAAACAACAATGTCTTGTAGCCACACTCCAGCACTGTGACTGCAGACTTCTGGTAGTGCACCTGGCTGCAGCAGTGAATGTAGTGGTGCAGCTTTCCATGAGAGAAGCTACTAAAGAAAGTCTTGGGTTCTTGCTAATGGCTATATTCCAAACAGTGAAAAGAGCAAAGCCATGGAAAACAGGTGTATAAGCTCAACAGGTGATAACAGCACTACAGTATTTCTTTAGGTAATGTGGCTCTTATCCAAGACAAATTTCCAAGTACCATGGTGAAAGTGCTGACATTCATCAGAGCCCAGTTGGTTGTGGCATGTTTACTTAAACCTATTATACGAGGCGTGTTAAAAAAATATCTGACCTTTATTCATAAAAAATACATGTATTCAGATACAACAACCTTAAACTAATATCCTTCAAAGCAGTCCTCTTGGGTTGCCACACACTTCTCCCAATGGTTCTGCCACTGTCAGAAGCAGCGCTGGAACACCTATTTTGAGATGGCACGCAGCTGGTCCATCACATTCTGCATGATGTCTTCTCTGGACTGAAATCTGGTCCCTTTCAGAGGCTTCTGCAGCTTGGGGAAAAGCCAAAAGTCACATGGAGCTATGTCGAGAGAGTAGGGAGCCTGATGAAGCACAGGTGTGGTGCATTTGGCCAGGAAACTCTGTACCAAATGTGAAGAATGGGTGGGTGTGTTATTGTGATGGAGCCGTCAATTGCCCCGTTGCCTGCAGAGAGAGAGAGAGAGAAACGAAACATTTACACACATTCTAAAGTACAGGCAGTCCCTGGTTATCGGCAGTCTCAGTTATTGTTGATCCGGTTTTTCAGTGCCCATCTAGCAATGAAAATCGGCGATTTTCATCACTGATGTGCGCCAATTTCTGCTTATCAGCACTCAGAATCGCATACTAGTGCCAATACATACCTAACAGAGGCACCAAAAATCGCCAATTTTCACTTGTCGTCACGCCATTGGAATGGAACCCTCACCAATAACCAGGGACTGGTTTTTTTAGGGGACCAGATTTCAGTCCAGAGAAGATATCATGCAGAAATGCAACAGATCAACTGTGTGCCATCTCAAAAGAGGCGTGCCAGTGCTGCTTCTGACAGGTTGAATATTTTTTTAACACACCTCATATATTTGCAATATGTATCACAGTGCAATAGCAACCACAGAAGGAACAAGGGCTAAAAGAGTGGCATCACTGGCATTTGCAACCAATCTGTTCTCCAGACCTTGCCACATGTCACTAGTACACATAATAAAGAGCAAAGGTCTAAGAACTCTACCTTGAGGAACACCTGAAATGACACTGTTAAAGCTACAATACTGGCCATCAACACAGACCATGTGGGCTCTGTCTATTAAAAATTCTTTCGAATATCAAGAAATTCCAACAATTCTATATATGGCTGTCTCTTGGACAGGATTAGTATGGCTCACTCACAGGATTTTCAAAAGCTTTATTCATTATTTGTGGAGACTGCAATGCAGAGCACAGCGAGTGACTTACCTCTAATTCCACAGATCAACGTAGCTGGTCTGCTGTTCTGGTCCTTGCTTATGAGTTTGATTAACAAGATTGTTTCTGATGGAGCCAGCGTCCTCTTAAGAGTCAGTGACCTCCATACAATTTTGGGAAAAGTTCTTATCCTAGTCACTGATCCTTAGTGAGATTTTCATTCGCCCAGAATTAATGGCTAAGACATATTCTTCTAGCAAGAATAGGGTCACTCTTAATTCCTTTGCTATCTTTACCTTTCCTTTATTCTCCCGAGGATGGTCTTCTGTGTCCCATGAAATCCTCAAGTTATTTCTCCATCAAACTGAATCCTTTTGACCTTTTCATAACTGTTCCTGCACAAATTCATCAGAATTGTCCTGTCTCAAGAAATTCTCTTTCTGTGGATGGCTATTTCATAAGTTTATGGGGATGTTTCTTGTGGGGCCCTTTGGCTGCTCAGGAACAAGCCTCATGAGGTTTGAGCCTCTCATACCCCACTGGCTTTTTTATGACTTGCAGTCCCTTGTTTCATTCTACCTTCTAAAATGGTAATTCAGGCTATGTATGAGTTATGGGTCCTTAACAGCAAATGATGTTTTTACAGTAAGAAATAAAAAAAAAGTAAAGGTGTCACAATGGAGTCAACTGGAACATGCAAGGGAGTTGGTGCCATTTATGATTCACGGGTTTGTATAAAAATGACATTTTTATAATAAAATAAAGTTTTATTTATACTGTACATATCCAGTAATTACATAGCTATTCGTTTTCCACGTACAGCAGCCTAAATTCAAATTTTGTAGGTAGTGCTTCAAGTGCTCAATGTAGGTGCACAGTACTGCCCCATAATGGCAATACTAGGAATGACTTAGTTAACCTCATTCCATTTTATGCCTAATGTCCATCAGAGGGGAGGAGGGAGGGCTTCGATTATGTAATTACTGGGTAAGTATAAAACTTTATTTTATTACAAAAATGTCATTTTTATATACTGTAAGTGACTTACCCAGTAATTACAGCGCTGATTCCAAATTGATAGGAGGTGGGATCATGGACATATCCTATTCCAAAACATTAAGTCATGTAATGAATTTGAAATAGAAAAGTTGCTAGCATTGAAAACCATGTTTGTCATTTCCTATCAGTTAAGAGAGCTACTGCAGGTGGATACTGCCTCTAGTTGGTGCTCATCTTAACTCGTAATGCTTGGCAGTATAGCCAAGGGTCGCCGCCTACTTAAGGGGAACTTTGCAGCTAGGGAAGTGCTCCGATGGCTAGCAAAGCATGATAGGTGCCCACCCTTGCCCTTGCGCAGCACAGCAATAAAAACAACCAGATAACACTGACACCTATATACTGAAATAAAACTACAACCCATCCACTGAGAGTGATGGGTGCTCCTGTTATGTTATACTCCCTCACTCTCCAAACTCGGCACCTTATTGAAAAGGTGAAGAGATAGTAGGAGAACATCCTGTGCTTCCTTCCGTGATGCCATGCCAGTCACTAAAAATAGTCTCACGGTATTGGAAAATTTCAACACTGATTAAGCTTTCATAAAAATAGTGAGAAGCAAAGATTGCTGGCACTTCCGGAAAGGTTGATGGTAGAATGGACGTAAACAGCATATAGCATCTGAAAACTAAGGAGGTAGAGGCTCTTCTGATGTCCTTAGCTTCACTTCAAAGTAGGCAAAATGCACTCAAAAAAAAACTGAGTGTGTCTAAAAAATAAAGTCCATATAAGATAGAGGACTACACATTTAGACAGAGTAAGAGACAGGTTCTTGCCATAACTCCCTAAATTATGGATGGGCCTCTGATTTCTGGTTCAGCTCAAGGAATTTCCAAAAAACTCCAACTGGACAGAGAGCTCTCTATACTACTTCTGAGCTGGGGAGCTCTACTGGGCACTTGTAGCAAGAGTTGGAGTCAGACGAGCTGTGGGGTCAGGAGCTGGCGGACACTCGGAGCATGAGTTGGCACCAGAGGAGCTGGGTGCCAGGCGAGCTAGGCCTTTGGGAGCTGGATGACACTCAGAGTATGAGCTAGCCCTAGGCTGTGGCTGACACCAGAGGAGCTGGGTGGCAGGTGAGCTAGGAGCTTGGGAGCTGGCAGACACTTGGAGCATGAGTTGGCAACAGGCTGTGGCTGGCGCCAGAGGAGCTGGGTGCCAGGCAATCTCGTAGTTCGGGAGCTGGCGGACACTCGGAGCATGAGCTGGCACCAGGCTGTGGCTGGCACCAGAGGAGCTGGGCACCAGGTGAGTTAGATCATGAGATGTCAGGTGCTCCTTGAAGTCAAGGGAGTCTGTAACAATCTAAAAGGAGGAAGAACGGATCCATGCCTTGGATGGGACTTTGAACTTGTCTAAAATACCCAAGGGTAACAAACAATTCAAGTCAATTTCTTCCTTGCTTGGATGGGTAAAGGACTTGAGGAGGGATGGAGATTAGGAATAAACCTAGGTCCCTGTGCTCAAAATGAGTTAAGCAAAGCTCTATACTCCTAAATGGAGGAGTACTAGAGAACCTAGACCTCCTCAGAAAAGAGGTAAACTGCCATTGGGTCACAGATATCTCAAAAGGGGAGACAAAGTGTCTGAGGTAATAGTTACAGAAAATCGACCCCTTAGTCTGGTAGATGTAGCTAAAAGATTGATGTTTGCATGTCACAGTCATTGCGACAAGTCTCAAAACCTTTTCAACTGACAAGCCCCCGATCGCCTGAAGCTTGTGCAGGCAAGAGCGGACCACCTTTGGCAGTATCTCTTGAGGGAGGTTGATGGAGGAGAAACGGTTGGGGAAGGAATCTGGAGGGTCCACTAATAACAGTCACAGATTTGGGAGTCGTTCTACGTAGGACAGAATGGGGCTATGAGGGTCCTCGTAATATTACAATGAGCCTGAAACTTATTTAGGGCTTCCCTGAACCATAAGAATGTGTAACACGAGGAGAACCAAGAAGGATCAGTCTGTATATGGAGACTGTTGCCCATACTAGAGGGTTTGGGACCAGAGAATCCAAGGGAGGAGGTGAAGGGTCCTTGAAGTGACAGTCACTCCCAAGGTCGTCTCGCCCTGTAGAGTCCACAGATCCCGAGAGACCAGGGGATCGAAGGCCCACTTGGAAGGAAGGACACTCTTCTGATGGCTCTATACGACTGCCAGACCTTTAGAGCCCTGAAAAATTTGTGTGGCCATAATACTTAAATGATTTGTCCACTAAAGAACTTCTTTTGTTGTTGGAGGATCATGGCGCGAACTGTAGGCAAAGTGAGGACTCGCTGTCGACTCTGCGGCCCATGTGGACTGATAGCACCTTGTACAGCCTGAAGCATATGCGGGGCTGTACATGGAACAGAGCTTATATCTGGCAAACTTAAAAAAGGGCTGCAAAGTCCATAATCTACCAAAATCTAGGCACAACAAAAAACAAAGGCCTAGTCCAAAACCAGGCTGTGACCAACTCTGTAGGTCAAACACAATCCTCTAAAAGAAGAAAACATGAGCCTGTGAGCTTGTCTGTGCCAGAAACCTTGGAACTGGATGAAAAAGTAAGACTCTCACATGATGCGTAATCTTGACTAACAGTGGTGGATGACAAAGTCCCCAGAGGAACATCCACTGAGTTTCTGAGCTAAAGAAACTTGCAGAACGTCTGCAAAAAAACTACAAAATTCTGAGAGTTGAGGCTGAAAACCAAAACAGAGGACTCTGCTATGACAGTTGTGTTCTGAGGAAGAGGTGATGAAGATCTGTGAGAGCCCAATTTTGGTCTCCAACAGCAAGATGTTTCGAGAGTAGGTGTCCGTCTCCTTCTACTAAGCGCTCTCTTCAGCTCGCTTGGCCTGCTTCGCCGCTTCAGACTTCCGCACCCAACCACTCGGTGCCAACTTCTGGCGCTCGGCACCAACTATGGAGTGTTCGGTGCCAACATCTGGGAGTTCAGCACCAAAGGTAGGACGCTCTGCGCCTCTTCCTTTTTCATCGGCTCAGGAAGACTCTGTTTTAGCCCTGATTACTCCTCAACTTGAGGAGTTCATGGGCTTTAAGAAAGAAGAAGACAGTTGTTTCCAAGAGGAAGGACTCCTCTCTATCTCCTGTCTCTTCGGACATCTCCATCAAGAGGCCTTTCCAGTGGCTGACTAACACCACACCTCCATCAAGACGCCTTTCCAGTGGCTGTCTAGCACCTCACCTCCATCAAGATGCCTTTTCAGTAGCTGTCTGCTGACATCTGGGAATAGACTACAGGTTTGACTGAGGGGGCAACTATTCGGGGCAACCCCCATGGACTTCCTTGGACAGCCAATATATCTCCTCCCCAGTGCAGGGGAGCAGGACAGTGTCTTTAGGTCTAGGGGATCTGAGGGGCTAGATAGCCACCTCCTCCACTACACATCCAGTAAGACACCTTTCCAGTGGCTGTCTGTTGACACCTGGGACCGGCAACAGGCTCGACTGAGGGGGCGACTACCCATATGTAAACCCTCCTACCTCCCTTGGACCTCCAGTATCTCTTCTCCTCAGTGCGGGGGAGGGGACAGGGACCTTCGTCTAGGAGCATCGGGGGACAAGTAGCCACCTCCTCCACTGCACAACACTTCACTGTTACAATGGTTAAATTCATGATATCGAAATATAAGGCTGGAAAGGCATGGGAAGGAAGCGAGGGAGCCAGGTGTGGGAGCAAGAGGATAATATAGGAGGGCTAGTAGCAGGAGAAAATTGGGGCTAGGTGGACATGAGATGGTGCAGGGTGCTGCGTGCTCTGAGATGGGCCTGGGAGGCTGGAGGAGGCAGGAGGCATGTGGAGGCAGGAGGTATGAGGCAGGTGGCAGTCGCTCCTGTGCATGCGGTGGCGGGAAGAAGCAGGAGGCAGGTGGGAGCTAGTGGCGGGCGTTGCACATTTTCGGTAATTGTGGTTACCGATTACTTCATGAAAAATCAATTAGTAATCAATTACTAGCTATTTTTTTATATCTTATAACAATTTCTGGTATCTGGGCATAAAAACATGCATAAAATGTATGAATAACATTAGCATTTTATATGTTCAGACACGAATGCATTTTAAGATAAAAGATTATGTGTATCTTCTAAAATAAAAGATAAACTTATATCAAAAAGGAGTTTTAGCATTAAAGTATCAAAGTAAATCCGCCTCTAATATTGTAGAACAATGTGTTTTTATTCTCTAATTAGTGATCGAATCCAGTACTGTATAGTAAACGCCCTGTATTCGCGGGGGATGCGCACCAAACACACCCCAACGAATAGTTAAAATTCCCGAATACTTAAAAGCCTCTAAAAACACTTAGAACTGCCTATTTTGATAGTTCAAACACAAAAAGAAAACTCTAAAAATGCTTATACCTGAGTATTTTAAGGGGAGCATTTGAAAAAATCATTTTTTATTAATAACCCTAGTTTTTTGGCATGAATCAGTTTGAAATTTTGGGCATTGGTTAGTTTATGTATAGTGAAAAGGTCAGTATTCATATTTTCTTGCCCCCCCATTAGCTGGTACCCCTGCCCCCCAAAAATTCTTTAAAAAAAATACTCAGCCATAACTATTGCAACCTAGGAGCTGAAATTTACGTGGTAGACAGGTACAGTATTATAGATTAGAATAAAGTATTAGAGCATTTTTTCAATATGAAGTTTTTATGATAAAACAAAGTTTTATGAATACTTACCTGGCAGTTATATATATATAGCTTAATCCCTGTTGAACTGGCAGATTTTTCAAAACTCGCGGCAACCGCCGAATGGTAGGTGTTCGATTAGGTGGTTAACAACCCTTACAGGGTGGTACTTGGAATCATTCCCGTTTTCAGTTCCTCAGATCATCTCTTGCCCGACCTGTCTCCTGAGGGGAGGAGGGTGGGGCTTTAAATATATATATATAACTGCCAGGTAAGTATTCATAAAACTTTGTTTTATCATAAAAACTTCATTTTTACAAATAGAACTTACCTGGCAGTTATATATATATAGCTGATTCACACATTTGGAGGAGGGTGAAAGACAGCCAACATCGTTGGGAAACAACTATAAGTCGTAGGTAATCACCTTGATTCCTTACCTGCTAAGGTAGCTGACTTCAAAGGTTCCTGCCTCTTGAGTCGCTTTCCCTTAGGAGCGCCAGCCAGGTGGAGACCTGCTATGCTGAAACAACTCAATCGAGTCTGTCAAACGGGGTGAGACCAACAATGTGACTAGACTTCTGTACTACCTATTCCCCCTTTTATTACCTGCAACCTTACTCAACCTAACCACCTAACCTTGCAGACTAGATATCCACCTATCTAGCTAGACTGAGGTTGCTGTTCCCACAAGGAAGCTTCCTCAGACAACCATAAAACACCAACCCAATTACAGGTATCCCAAACAAAAGTTAAGGTTGAGGGGAGGAAGTAACTCCTTTACCCAATACCGAAGCTGTAGCTACATATGGGCCCAAGGTGTAACACTTCTCATAATCGACTCTTACCTCTCTGAGGTAATGAGAAGCGAATACAGAGTTGCTTCTCCAAAAAGTGGCATCTATTATTTGCTTAACTGACATATTCTTCCGATATGCCAGTGATGTTGCAATGGCTCTTATTTCGTGAGCCTTCACCTTCAACAAACCAAAGGTCTCCTCTTCACATAAGAGGTGAGCTTCTCTTATCGTCTCCCTCAAAAAGAATGATTACGCATTCTTCGAGAGGGGCTTTTGCAGATCCTTCACTGAACACCACAAAGAACTGGATGAACCTCTTAAGTCCTTTGTCCTAGAAATATATGCCTTGAGGACTCTAACTGGACAGAGGAGTCTCTCCTCCTCTTGGCCCACTAAATCAGTGAGGTTAGGAACATCAAACGTCCCCGGCCAGGGTTTGGATGGGTTCTCATTCTTAGCGAGGAAGTCGAGCCTTAATGCACAAACTGCTCCATTAAGATTGAAGCCTACTTGCTTCTGTATCGCCTGAATCTCGCTGACCCTTTTTGCTGTAGCAAGAGCCAACAGGAACAGAGTTTTCTTCGTTACGTCTCTCAGGGTTGCTTGCGAGATGGGTTCGAACTTCCTGCTGCACAAGAACTTCAAAACCACATCCAAATTCCAGGACGGGGGTCTCAACGTCTGTCGTTTCAAATGACTTTAAAAGATCCTTCAAGTCTCTATCTTGCGACAAATCTATGCCTCTGTGCCTAAAAACCGTAGAAAGCAAACTTCTGTATCCTCTTATGGTGGATACGGCCAGCTTAGAATCTTGCCTGAGGGACAAGAGAAAATGAGCTATCTGGCTCACAGAGGTAGTGGTTGAGGAAACCTTATGCTGCTTACACCAAGATCTAAAGGTTTCCCACTTTGATTGGTAAACTCTCTGTGAAGAGACCCTCCTTGCTCTGGCGATAGCTCTCGCAGCTTGTGCTGAAAATCCTCTCGCTCTGACAAGCTTCTCGATAATCTGAATGCAGTCAGTTGAAGAGCGAGGGGGTTTTGATGATACCTCTCGAAGTGGGGCTGTCTGAGAAGCCTTGGACTTGGAGGAAGACTTCTCGGAAAATCCACCAACATCTCCAACACCTCTGTGAACCATTCTCTTGCTGGCCAAAAAGGAGCTATCAGGGTCATTCTCCCTGAATCGAGGAGGGCGAATTTCTTGACGACTAGATTGATAATCTTGAACGGAGGGAACGCATAAGCGTCTATCCCGTCCAGTCCATCAAGAAGGCGTCTACTGCTATTGCTTCTCTGTCCGGGACTAGGGAGCAGTAGTTGGGGATTCTCTTGTTCTGGCTGGAGGCGAAGAGGTCTATTGAAGGCCTCCCCCATAATCTCCACAGCTTCTGGCAAACTTGAAGATTGAGGGTCCATTCTGTGGGCAGAACTTGCCCTTTCCTGCTGAGCATGTCTGCTCTTACATTCTTCTGCCCCTGCACGAATCTTGTCAACAGCTCCACTCCGTGGTCTTTTGCCCACAGAAGGAGCTCTCTTGCTGTTTCGTACAGTGACAGAGAATGAGTCCCTCCTTGCTTCCTGATGTAAGCTAGAGCCGTGGTGTTGTCGGAATTCACTTCTATTACTCTCCCCGCGACAGATTCCTTGAAGGCTTTCAATCCTAACTGAATGGCCATCAACTCTTTCCTGTTGATGTGCCATCCGATCTGTCCCTCTTCCCAAAAGCCTGAGACCTCCTTGTTCTCCAGTGTTGCTCCCCATCCTGACTCCGAAGCGTCTGAGAACAACACTAGGTCTGGGTTCTTCCTGCATAGGGAGATTCCTTCCCCTAAGATCGACGGATCCAGCCACCAACTCAGATGCTTCTTGATCTCTGCTGGAATGTGGAAGGAAAATGAGTCCTCCTGATTCTTCCTGTCCCAGACTCTTGAAAGGAAGTGTTGCAGAGGTCTGAGATGCAACCTTCCCAGAGAGACAAACTTCTCGAGCGAGGAGAGGGTGCCCAGCAAACTCATCCACTCCCTCGCCGAGCACTTCTGTCTCCCCAGGAAATCCTGAACCTTCTCGAGGCACTTGGTTTGCCTTTCTTGGGAGGGAGAAGCCCGAAAACGAGCTGAGTCCAGAACTATCCCCAAATAAAGAATCGTCTGACTCGGCTCGGTCTGGGACTTCTCCTTGTTGATGATGAGACCCAGGTCCTGGGCCATCAGAAACGTCTTGCGTAAGTCCTCCAGACACCTGTTCTTCGACTGAGACCTTATCAACCAGTCGTCTAGGTACAGGGATACTCTTATCCCCTCTCGATGAAGCCATCCCGCCACGTTTGTCATTACCCTGGTGAACACTTGAGGGGCTGTGCTGAGGCCGAAACAAAGGGCTTTGGAAGCACTTGTCCTGGACTACAAACCTTAGAAACTTCCTTGAAGTCGGGTGGATGGGGATATGAAGTAAGCGTCCTGCAGGTCCAGAGATACCATCCAGTCCCCTGGGCGGACTGCTGCCAGCACCGACTGAGTCGTCTCCATGGTAAACTTGGTCTTTTCTACAAATCCGTTCAGTGCGCTGACATCCAGGACCGGTCTCCATCCACCCGAGCTCTTGGGCACTAAAAACAGGCGATTGTAGAACCCTGGGGATCCTAGTTCCAAAACTGGTTCTATCGTTCCTTTCTCCAACATCTGGTCTACTAGATTCAGGAGTGCCTCTTGTTTCATAGTGTTCGAGTACTGAGCCACTAAGGCTCGTGGCGTTGTTGAAAGTGGCGGTTTTCCCATAAAGGGAATCTTGTACCCTTCCTTGATGACTGAGAGGGACCAGGTGTCCGCCCCTCTTGCTTCCCAGGCCTGCCAAAAGTGTGACAGCCTTGCTCCTACTGCTGTCTGGAGGACTTGTTTTTCAATTCCTAGAGTGGGTTCTAAACGTCCTTCTGTTCGCTCTACTGCCTGTTTCTTGCCTTCTTCCTCTGAATTCCGTTCTAGATGGAACTCTACCCCGAAAGGGCTGCTGAACCTTCTTCTCCTCCTTCTTAGCAGCTGACAGAATTGCCGGTAGAAACTTCCTCGCCGAGCGAGTAAGCAGATCTTGAGTAGCCTTTTGCGTCAGAGTCTGGGAAATATCCCTGACCAGGGACTCTGGAAATAGATGCTCCGAGAGGGGGGCGTATAGGAGCTCTGCCTTCTGTACGACTGTAGCAGATTTGGTCGTGAAGGAGCATAACAAAGCCCTCTTCTTCAAAATACCTGCAGTAAACAGTGAAGCCATCTCATTTGCTCCATCCCTCAGAGCCTTATCCATACAGGCCATAATACTGGTAAGGTCTTCAATTCCTGTTGCCTGAATGGTTTCTGTTTTCTTGGCTAGAGTTCCAAGAGCCCAGTCTAAAAAACTAAACACTTCAAAAGATCTAAAAATTCCTTTAATGAGATGGTCTAGTTCCGTCATCGACCACATCACCTTGGCTGAATTAAGGGCATGTCTCCTAGACGAGTCTACTATGCCAGAGAAGTCCCCCTGGGAGGAGGCAGGAACTCCCAGGCCAAGAGCTTCTCCAGTCTCATACCACATGCCCGCCTTCGAAGCAAGCCTAGCTGGTGGGAACGAGAAGGTGGACTTTACTGCTTGTCTCCGCTCCTTAAGCCAGTTATCAATCCTGGTCAGAGCCTTCTTTGCTGAAATGGACAGTTTCATTTTAATAAACGCTGACTGCTTCTTCGATTTCTTCCTGCTGAACTGGGATTGAGGAGAACAAGGAGCAGCAGGCTTAAACTCCTCCCCATACAGTTCCAGGAGAGAGCGAGAGAGAACCTTATAATCATCAGCCGCATTAGAAGGTTTATCTTCGTCCTCTGAAACATCTTCTAAGTCATGAATTCCTTGCAACTCCGTCTCTTTCTCTTCTTGCTGTATTGCGCCAGGGGAGGACGTACGATCGTCGTATGTGTCCTGGCGCCGAGAGCTGGTTACGTCCTGACAAACAGCACTTGATGCGTCCTGATGTCGAGAGCTGGGTGCGTCCTGGTATTGAGAGCTGGATGCGTCCTGGCGTCGAGCGTTGGATGCGTCCTGGCGCCGAGAATTGGATGCGTCCTGACGTCGAGAGGTGGATGCGTCCTGGCGTCGAGAGAATTCACAGCATTCTTTCCTTCCTGGAGAACCGAAGTCGTCGTCGTGTCGAACAAAGGAAGAATGCTCCCGGCGAGAGGAAGATAATTCCTGTCGCTAGAGGCGGAGAGGCGAGAGTCGAGCATCGGGAGAAGAACCCTGAGGCTTTTGCTTGGGCGAAAAGAGAAGAATCTTTCGTCCCCTGCTAGAACTGCGCCACCTGTGGACTCGAAAGGGAGAGGAATCCAGTTCCCTCTTGCTCATAGAAGAAACCTTAGCAGGCGTCTCCCTTCTTGATCTCTTCACTGGCAACTTGGAGTCCTTACGTCTGTCAGACTGGGGGGGAGGACGGCTAAAGGCTTGTACTAGTGAAGCCAGTAGGCCTTGCATGACGGTAATGAAGGATTTTGCAGCAGCTGCTGTATCTTGCGGTTCCGAAGGAGAAGGTTGTCGAGCCAAGCTGGAAGAAGGAGAAGGTTCTCTCGAGAGTTCTCCGGAACCTGAAGGAAGAGGAGATCTCTCCTTCCTCCATACAACCTGCGGAGAACATTCCGTTAAAGGTCTTGACCTTTTCGTTGGAGCGACGTTCCGGTCGTCATCGGAAGGAAAAGATTCTGGGCTACTCCATCCACTCAAAAGGGGAGAGCGAGTACGAGGCTGTTCCACTTGCTGCAACCATCTTCTTTTGGTCGGCCTCGACTCCTCATACTGCCATCTACGTCTTGGAGAGGGGCTCGGAGAAGACACAAGCACGTCCGACACGCCTTTTCCGTGGCGGTCATAAGCAGCCTGGGAAAGAGCAACAGGACTGCTTGAGGCGACGGCTGACCGAGGATACGTCCCTCTCACCCCCTTACGATCGTCGACGTACCTTCTCCCTTGGTCCTGGGAGCTTGGTAGAGGTCTAGACCTAGGGGCATGACAGGGTCGATCAGTCGCCACCTCCACTGCACTTACACAAACACTATCACTAACTTCACTTGCACTCTTACTTCCTTCAAGGCTGCAAGCTGATCCTTTAGTTCTTTCATCTCAGCTGCCATCCTGGTGTACTGAGGGTCATTAACAGCAGCTACAGCTCCTGTAGAAGGAGCAGGGCCTACCACCTCAGGAGAAGGTTCTACTTCTAAGGGTGATTTAGGAATAGAGGGATTAAAAGTAATGTCTAGGCTAACATCACTCACAGACCTAGATTTAGATTTAGAAGCCCTCCTTAACTTATCCATTTCTAATTTATGCACATAGCGTTTCATTTCCATCCATTTCTTTTCATCCAAACCCTCGCATTCTTTACATCTTTTATCAAGAGCACACTCAAAACCCTGCACCTAAACAAACAGTGTGAGGATCAACCGCTTTCGGCAACCTCACCTTGCATTCCTCATTCACACACACTCGAAAATACTTAGATTCAGACATCTTATCCAAGAACAATCAAAAGAATAAACAGAAAAAACAAGCCACAAAAGCGATTGCCAATCCAAAGGTCAATATACGTCACCAATTATAAGTCCAATTACAGCGACCTAGGGAAGCGAGCGAAAAACCCGACGGTGGACCAGCAACGATGTTGTCAGTCCAACTGGCAGAGATGATCTGAGGAACTGAAAACGGGAATGATTCCAAGTACCACCCTGTAAGGGTTGTTAACCACCTAATCGAACACCTACCATTCGGCGGTTGCCGCGAGTTTTGAAAAATCTGCCGGTTCGACAGGGATTAAGCTATATATATATAACTGCCAGGTAAGTTCTATTCGTAAAATTTTTTATTTTTTACAAATATTTTTCGATTTTTGAAAAATCTTGGATCGGTTTTGTGGAAAAATACATCCCAAAAATATTTTTGGGACAAAATAAAAAAAAATCTCTATAGTTTTGTAGACAATTTATTTAGCTTTCATTTGGTTTTTGTTTCACTGAGATAGGTGAATTCGTTATGTCTGAGTTTCCATTTGAAGGTGAATAACTTTAGTTTTGAGATATCGGCCTCCAAAGTTTTATGATAACATTTTTTGCTTGTCTGTCCATTTATTTGCTTGTTGTCTCACACTTTGAGGTTTTTATGACAAATTTGATATGTTATATCATACTGGTATTATCTGTGGATTATTTTATGTTTACTGAATTATATTTTACATATTTAGGCTCCTGGTCCCCCTCTTTCCTATCTCTTGGATGCCTCCCTCTTCATGACGTCGTTTCTTCCTTTCTCTTATGGAACATAGATGCTGTTTAAATGTTCTTGGTCTCGGTATGGTTTCTTCTGGACAAAGAAGTATTGCAAAGCCAAGAGAAATACAAAAAATTGACTTGCAAAGTAATATAAGTGCGCTGAATGAAAAGTGTGTCAAAACACGGGCGAGGTTGGGCAGTGCGACGTCTTGCTTCGTCGAGAGCTAAGCTGCCACTGATTGCCCAAGTGGGTACACTCCTTCACCCAACAGAGCCTCTACGCACTTGCGTAGGATATAGTTGCCATATACCGCATTTAGATATTCTTCTTTGATAGCTGAATTGAAATTACTACTGATATACTGAAGTTATCATTATAAGAAAAATGTAATTTTCTCAGTGACAGTAGGGTTACGGTTTTGGCTTATAACTTCAAAACTGTTGCAAATTTTTTAATAAAATTTTCTGAGAATATAGTCAAGAGGTGTAAGAGTCTGTATGTGAAATATCAGGAAAAATTTGGATTCTTCGATTTTTTCGTCAAACGCTCCCCTTAATAGTTTTATCACAAAAAGTGCACTTAGTCATGAAAATGATAGAAAATACAGTAATTAAAGAATATTTCTTAGTGAAATGTGTATATATGTTCCATAGAGAAATCCGCGAATCATGAGAACGCGAATACAGGGGGTTTACTGTAACCGATTACGCCCACCACTAGTGGATGCAAGTGGCCAGCGCTGGAGGCTAGGAGCTAAAGATATGGAGTGTTCATGATTGCGTGAGACCAGGGAAAACACCTCCGTACGCCAGGGCCATTCGAACCTTGTCTGTAACATTCCAAAGTACTGCCGAAGCAAGAACCAGTAGCCGATACTCAGCTGTCGAGAACGATTCCTCTTCAGGCTCACTGCAGCCAACCATTACGCACCATTCTCTCCTTATTACGTTCCAGCCCCTAAACTATTCATTTCTCTGCAAAGGAAAGTGTGATCAGTAGCCCAGGCCCAGTAAACAAAACAAATTACAAATGTTTTGGCCTGATGGAATGCGTAACATTCAAGAATTACTTTAAAATAATTTACTGGGGGGTTGCGAGATACCTAGGCCCAATAAACAAAAAATAAATTACAAATGTTTGGCCTAAAGGTATGTTGTAACATTCAAGAATTACTTTAAGGTAATTATTCACTGGCAGATTGCGGATAGCCTATGGCTCGTAAACAAATCCTAAATGCAAAAGTTTGGCCTAACAGAATGACGTAACATCCAAGAATTACTTTTAAGGCAACCACTTACCAGTGGCTGGGTGCAGCCTATGCCCGGTAAACAAATCATGAATGCAAAGTTTTTGGTCTAATGTAATGGCATAACATTCAAGAATTAATTTTAAGGCAATTATTTACCAGCGACTTGCATGTAGCCTAAGCCCAGTAAGCAAAATATAAATGTAAAAGTTTTGGCCTAAAGGAATGGTGTAACATTGGAGAATTACTTTTAAGACCAAACTATTACCGGCAACTTGCAAGTAGCCGGCTTGTGATGAATCTTAATCAAGGTAATAACAAAAAAAGACGAGACTCATCCTGAAAGATCTCTGCTCGAAGGCTATGAAATATGCGTTCTGGTGGTTGTGTAATACTACTGAAATCCAGTGATATAACCAGAAAATAAGAATAAGCTGCTGTAAGCACTCGATGTTCAGTCGAGTGTGGCACAAAACAGAATGAAGTGGTTAGCTAAGTCGTTCCTGGTATTGTCATTAGGTGCGGTACTGTGCACCTACACTGAGCCATCAAAGTGATACCCGCGAAATTTGAATTTAGGCTGCTGTACATGAAAAACTAATAGCTATGTAATTACTGGGTAAGTCACTTATATAAAAATGTGTATTATAGAAAAACCTTTATATTTACATAAAATCTGCATTATTCTGGTAAAGCATTTCAATATAAAAAATCTAGAAATTACATATAGTATAGGCTGCATACATGAGAGTATACATATGTTACAGTATACAGTGGTGTATATTTGGACCCTACAGTATAATGTATTACACCACTTTATTGAAATCTGCATGACTTCTGATTTACAAACTAAGTCCTGAGACCAATCTTATGCTTTTAAGTTGGGGGCCAACTGTACAGTATCCTGATGTTTTATGAACACTCAATAATAAAAGTTGTTAACACTGGAGAGAAACTACACAAAACGAAATTGGGAAGGAACTGAAAATAGTCTTTCAAGTTAGGGAAGAAATTATGCAAACTACAGTATGATACTTTTAAAAAATTCCAATGTTAGTTAGAAAAGGGCAAGGTGAGTATTAATAGCCAGAAATGGGTAATACAAGCAGGAGAGTAAAGGCCAAAGCACAAACTTACTTGATGTGCTGATAAATATAAAATCATAATGAAACAAGAACAATTGAAAGAAAACAAGGCTATGAGTGCAGCAACCATTACACTTGATAACTCATAAAGTAACCACATAAACTTATCACTGGCAAAAGCCAGCTGAAAAACAAACCAAGGGGATGAAACACTAATTGCCTATGATTATTATTATCAAAATAGTTTAACCAGACCACTGAGCTGACTATCAGCTCTCATAGGGCTGGCCTGAAGGAACTGAATGAAATACTATACCAAGTCTAGGCCAGAGGCAAAGCACTGGGACCAAACAGGTAATTCAGTATGGCAATAAATGAATGAAAATGAAACTAAAAACTGCACAAAGGTACATGCTTTTACACTGAAACACATGTGACAAACTAAAACAGAAGAAAACTTCTGGGAAATTAATTATAATCATAAAAGTCACTAAATCCTCTGGTAGTACAGACGAAAGACCATGGAAATGGGGAAAACTGAATTGATGGGAAAGAAAAAGCAATAAAACTAAAAGCAGCTAAGTAGTATAGGAAAAAGCTTACAACTGCAAAGCAAACACATGAGAAGAAGTTCTTACAAACTGGAAACCCCCTAAGCCCATGTATGCACAAGTGCAGTGCTCCTGGCTAACCAGATATATATTTTTTCTTCTTTAAATGTGTATAGGAATGGGATATCTAAGTTTTGTGAAATCCATGAATTAGGTTAATGTACATGATGGTTTAGCAAGTGAAACAAAGTGTCTAGGATTCATGAAATCCAGAAATTACACTAATGTAAATGAAAAATACAAACCAATAAAAATAATTAACTAAAAGTATTTTTGTTTATTCTCCACAGGGTATACCCCTGTTAATGCACAATAGACATAAAAATTGTACAAGTTGCTCTATTTCAAGAAAAGATAGACTTCTGTCACTACAACAGTTTTAGGACAAAAGGTTCAGTTCTGGGGACTAAATTTACAACACGGCTAGAATTCCACAACTATACAGTATTTCATATATTTTAACCTAATGGAACACAACAATCGTGTACACCAACATACAAAAACATAAAAAAACTCAGTTTATACCCAGGATCCATTTCTAGGAGTCTTAAAAACAGAGTTATACAGTAATTACAAATTAGGTTAACTAGAATGTAGTCACATGTCTTGACTCCGTAAGGAATGGTTAAAATAATTTATGCACAATGGGTAAATTTTGCACCACAATTAACTAAAACAGCTTGGATAGCTATGATGGGAAAACCAAGAGGTGAGGTCAGGGGAATGATACGATTACAGTCCGTTAGTCCGAAGGCCCGATAGTCCGAAGGCCCGATAGTCCGAAGGTCCGATAGTCGTAGGTCTAAGCCGGCATTCCGACGTGTTTACTGGTTACAATTTTGCCGTATTAGCTATGGAGGGGTGGGGGGCTGATTACAGTCCGTCGGACTATCGGGCCTTCTGACTTTCGGACTATCGGACCTTCGGACTATCGGGCCTGCTGACTTTCGGACTATCGGACCTTCGGACTATCGGGCCTTCGGACTATAGGGCGGTCACCAATGATACACACAATCTCACATGCCACCTTACCTTATATTCTTGTTCAGATTCTATAAGACCAACAACTACCACCATCTGATATTGCTTGGCTCTCATACTAGATAGAGGTTTACGAAGTAATCTCATAGCAGTTGGAGCAGTCTGTGTGTGTAGAAGCTGGTTTACTTGAGTAGGAGAATGGGATGGATCCAACACCAGTAGTCGTACTCCGCCTTCGTTGCCTCCAAGCTGTTCTACGCCAATAATTGTTCGACTGTGACCTGATTGGTAGAAATCAAAATCAACCTCAGGTTTGGATACTGGCATATATCATTATATCAAAGCAATTTAACAAGAATGCCAACTCATATTTATATACTCATAGCATTTGACTGAAGGATCTTTCATTGAATAAAAGCAAAAAAATTGGAGCGTTGGTTAGTTACACAGTTTAACATTAGCAAATGACTGAATTTAATTAGTCATTTACCATCACTAATAAGATTAACCAGACAGGTTCTAATAAAATATCAAATATATAAAATAAATTACAACTATGTATAAAGATAAATACATAAATTGTAAATGCTGTTGATTAAGACTAAATTCTATACAGTACTGTACAGGTGTTTGTACAAGGTTTGCCAACTGCTGACTGAAATTAGGCCATGCACAAATGCACATCAGGTTAACCCTTAAACGCCTACTGGACGTATCATACATCGACTAAAATTGTCTGTTGGGTGCCGAGTGGACATACCGTACGTCGACTACAAAAATTTCAACCTTGGTCAACTTTGACTTGACCGAAATGGTCGAAAAACTCTTACATTCTAGTAATATTAAAACTCTTACATTCTAGTAATATTCAATCATTTACCTTCATTTTGCAACAAATTGGAAGTCTATAGCATAATATTTTCGATTTATGGTTGTAATTTTTCAGAAAAATAAAATCTTTTTTTCAACCTTCGTCAACTTTGCGCCAGAAATTCTTTAAAACTCTTACATTCTAGTAATATTCAATCATTACCTCGTAATGTTTGCACAATATTTTTATATTAAAAAATTTTTCCTTACGTCCGCGTTACATAAAGTTTTATATTATGGAATATGGAAATGTGCGCAATTTCATGTAGAATACAACAGAAAATAACTCATGGTTGTAGCTTTTATCATTTTTGAAATATTTTCATATAAATCACAATAACTGCCAAAATTTCAAGCTTCGTCAACTTTAACTCGACCGAAATGGTAAAAAACGCAATTATAAGCTAAAAACTCTTACATTCTAGTAATATTCAATCATGTACCTTCATTTTGCAACAAACTGGAAGTCTCTAGCACAATATTTCGATTTATGGTGAATTTCTGGAAAAAAAACTTTTCCTTACGTCTGGCATGCTGCAGTAACTCGGCCGAACATCTCAGAAATTTTTTCGTCATGTTGTCGTAATGTTTGCATTGTTTTACATTAGTCGTTACATAAACTTTTATATATGAAAATGTGCGCAATTTCATGTAGAATACAACAGAAGATAGCTCATGGTTGTAGCTTTTATCAGTTTTGAAATATTTTCACATAAATCACGATAACTGCCAAAATTTCAACCTTCAGTCAACTTTAACTCGACCGAAATGGTAAAAAAACGCAATTGTAAGCTAAAACTCTTATTTTCTAGTAATATTCAATTGTTTACCTTCATTTTGTAATAAATTGGAAGTCTCTAGCACAATATTTCGATTTATGGTGAATTTTTGAAAAACATTTTCCTACGTCTTGTGATAACTTGGCGAACATCTCAGAAATTCTTTTAATCTCGTTGTCGTAATATTTGCACCGTTTTATATTAGTCGTTACATAAAATTTTATATATGAAAATGTGTGCAATTTCATGTACAATAAAACAGAAAATAACTCATGGTTGTAGCTTTTATCAGTTTTGAAATATTTTCATATAAATCACGATAAATAGAAAAATTCGACTTTCGGTCAACTTTAACTTTCGACCGAAATGGTCGAAAAACTGCAATTGTAAGCTAAAACACTTACAGTGTAGTAATATTCAATCAATTAGCTTCATTTTTCAACAAACGGAAGTCTCTAGCACAATATTTCGATTTATGGTGAATTTTTGAAAAAAAAAAAAAAAAAAAAAAAAAAAAAAAATTTTACGTCCATGCGTTACAAATTCATGCATCATTTTGTTTTAATATTTTCTCTGTGTTGCTTTGATCATTTTACAATTTGTTATATACCAAAATCATCGCAATTTAGTGTACAATACAAACTAAAAAAATTAACTCATTAGCTTTAACTGTTGTGCTTACAGCGATTTGTATACAATTATATGTTTTTTTGCTGTCATATATTCCAATATTTATATATGATAATGATATTTTTTCATTTCTGATGGTTGCATACTAAACTTCAGGCAATGACAAAAAAGGAGCAAAAATGAACTCTTAATCTTAAAAACTAAGCGTGCTGTGATTTTTTTGAAAAAACTTTTTTAACGGCTAACTCACGAACATTTGCGGCATACAGGAGACGTTTTTGTAAATAGAGGCTCGGCGTTTAAGGGTTAAGTTTTGTAGCTATTTATGTTGTGCTGCAGATTGAAAAAGGGCATATACAGAATTTTCAGGTGGAATAATGCTACTTATGTATTTTTATTTTGTATTGATATCAGCCATAACATTAACCCTTACAGGACGGGCTAAAATATATACAGTACTAAGAACCCCCCCCAACCCCTAGACCAGGAAAACTTTAAGGTTGGCCAGTTTCAAAAAACACATCAATGGAAAAAGGAAGATATGTAAATGCACATGGTATAAGAAAAAAAATCTTAAAAATTTTCAACTTGTGGCGCCAGCGATATTTGATCTTACGGTGCTTTTCAGTGCCGCTAACGGCGTTTTACAGTGCCGTAACTTGATGCTGCATCAAGTTACAGTGCTAACAGCAAGAATAGGAATCAAGTTAACAGCACTTACAGTGCTGTAACTTGATGCAACATCAAGTTGTGGTGCTGTAAGCGCCGATAACGGAGAAAAATCGACTTACAGCAGGAATCAACTTACAGGGCAGCACTGGAACAGATCCCCGCTGTAAGTTGAGGACACACTGTATTTCCAACCCTGTGCAGGTCCTCTTTTCCAAAACACTCTTAAAAATATGCTAATTTTACCAAGTTATACATGTTTTTTCAAATAATTTTTAATTTTATTTTGTAAATTTATAATTACAGCTCACACAATATTATAACAGGAAAGAACTAAAATCAGTAACACATTATGAGTATATTTATGGTAAAATAAATTACATCTTGCAATGGGGAGGTGCAATAAATTCCCCATGAAATCTCAAGTCACACTAATCTTCCTCTATCCTTTACTGAAGTACTAGGGTTGCTGTAAGAGCTGCCATAAGTCATTTATGGCCCACTGAAGTGATACATACATTTTTTCTGCAAAATTTGTTCAAACTGTATGGCGTGAAATACTCACCAGAGGTGGTCCATTCCGCACTCTAGAGCTATTATTATGCCTCACATGATCATGCCCGTCCAGTAAGGGTTAATGCGGATAAAATCTGATAATTTGACATTACCAGATTATCAATCCACAAAGCTTGCCATTTATTTATTAAACTATAACAGACTTTAGTGAGATTCATAGTGGCTAAAGATATGGCTGCTTTAATATACATTAATATTTCATTTAATATCTGCTTTAATCTAAATTTCCATTTCATTTAATATCAACAAGTCAAGATAAAAATATTCAACATTTCTACCCAGCTTAACCCTTAAACACTGACTGGACGTATTGTACGTCGACTAAAATTGTCTGTTGGGTGCCGAGTGGACGTACCGTACGTCGACTACAAAAAATTTCAACCTTCAGTCAACTTTGACTCGCCCGAGATGGTCAAAAAACGCAATTGTAAGCTAAAACTTTTACATTATAGTAATATTCAATCATTTACCTTCATTTTGCAACAAATTGGAAGTCTCTAGCACAATATTTCGATTTATGGTGAATTTTTGAAAAAAAAACTTTTTCCTGACATCTGCGTGGTAACTCTGCCGAAATTTTCAGAAATTCTTTCGTCATTTTGTCGTAATTTTTGCAAAGTTTTATATTAGCTGTTACATAAAGTTTTATATATGAAGATGTGCGCAATTTCTTGTAAAATACAACAAAAAACAATCCATGGTTGTAGCTTTTATCAGTTTGGAAATATTTTCATATAAATCACAATAACTGCCAAAATTTCAACCTTCGGTCAACTTTGACTCGACCGAAATGGTCAAAAAACGCAATTGTAAGCTAAAACTCTTACATTCTAGTAATATTCAATCATTTACCTTCATTCTGCAACAAATTGGAAGTCTCTAGCACAATATTTCGATTTATGGTGAATTTTTGAAAAAAAACTTTTTCCTTACGTCCGCGCCAGAAATTCTTTCGTCACGTCATAATGTTTGCACCATTTTATATTAGTCGTTACATAAAGTTTTATATATGAAAATGTGCGCAATTTCATGTAAAATACAACAGAAAATAACTCATGGTTGTAGCTTTTATCAGTTTTGAGATATTTTCATATAAATCACGATAAGTGCCAAAATTTCAACATTCGGTCAACTTTAACTCAACTGAAATGGTCGAAAAACGAAATTATAAGCTAACACTCTTACATTCTAGTAATATTCAATCATGTACCTTCATTTTGCAACAAACTGGAAGTCTCTTGCACAATATTTCGATTTATGGTGAATTTTTGAAAAAAAGAAAAAAAAACTTTTTCCTTACGTCTGCGCGCGGTAACTCGGCTGAACATCTCAGAAATTCTTTTGTCACTTTGTCGTAATGTTTGCACCTTTTATATTAGTCGTTACATAAAGTTTTATATATGAAAATGTGCACAATTTCATGTAGAATACAACAAAATATAACTCATGGTTGTAGCTTTTATCAGTTTTGAAGTATTTTCATATAAATCACGATAAGTGCCAAAATTTCAACCTTCGGTCAACTTTAACTCGACGGAAATGGTCGAAAAACGCAATTGTAAGCTAAAACTCTTACATTCTAGTAATATTCAATCATTTACCTTCATTTCGCAATAAATTGGAGTCTCTAGCACAATATTTCGATTTATGGTGAATTTTTGAAAAACTTTTTCCTTACGTCCGTGCAGTAACTCAGCCGAACATCTCAGAAATTCTTTCGTCACGTAGTCGTAATGTTTGCACCGTTTTATATTAGTCGTTACATAAAGTTTTATATATGAAAATGTGCGCAATTTCATGTAGAATAAAACAAAAATAACTCATGGTTGTAGCTTTTATCAGTTTTGAAATATTTTCATATAAATCATGATAAATAGAAAAAATACTACCTTCTGTCAACTTTAACTCGACCGAAATGGTCGAAAACTGCAATTTTAAGCTAAAACACTTACAGTCTAGTAATATTCAATCAATTAGCTTCATTTTTCAACAAACGGGAAGTCTCTAGCACAATATTTCAATTTATGGTGAATTTTTGAAAAAACTTTTTTATGTCCGCAGGTTACGAATTCATGCATCATTTTGTGATAATATTTTCTCTGTGTTGCTTTGATGGTTTTACAATTTGTTATATACCAAAATCATCACAATTTAGTGTACAATACAAAGAAAAAAGATAACTCGTTAGCTTTAACCGTTTTGCTCACAGCACGATTTGTATACAATTATATATGAAATTTTTTTTTTGCGCTGTCATATATTTCAATATTTATATGTGACAATGATATTTTTTTTCATTTCTGATGGTTGCATACTAAACTTCAGGCAATGACAAAAAAGGGAGCCAAAAATGAACTCTTAATCTTAAAAACTAAGCATGCTGTGATTTTTTGAAAAAAAAAAAAAAAATTTTCCGCTTCGGCGCTAACTCCCGAACGCCGCCAGCATACGACAGACACTTTATGTAAATACAGGCTCGGCGTTTAAGGGTTAATATAAATTAAAAAAAAAAGCATCCATGATATACTGGCCACAATGATATTTAGGGCATCAATTTGAAATGATGTAAAAACTTTAGGGGATAAGATTGGCTTAGATGATAATGATAACTTTATTTAAAGTCATGGAAACCCTTCATGGTATTACATAAACATTTTCATGAATGGATAGGAGTCATATTCAAAACTTTAAAAAATTTATATGCATTATATAGTATATATTTTTTACTTTTCAGTTATAAACTGGTATCTCAACTTGACAGACACTTCAGTGGTAGGCCTCTTGAAGAATAACAAAATCTATTATGTAATGAAGACCAAGGACCTGGTACTGTACTATAGGATACATGGTACCTCCAGGTCAATGTAGCATTCAGGTGAAAATCTGTCTCATTCTTTCTTCCTTCTCTTGTTACATGGCAACATTTCATTTTCAATTCTGAAGAGTCTAGTAACTTACTAAATTCAGTAATAAATGCAAAATTGCAGGCAGGAATAACAGAATATTAAGTATCACATGCAATGCACGTGTGTCTACATATGTTTGCTGATTTTATACTAACCCTTAAACGCCGACTGGACGTATCATAAGTCGACTAAAATTGTCTGTCGGGTGACGAGTGGATGTACCGTACATCGACTACAAAAAATGTCAACCTTCGGTGAACTTTGACTCGACCGAAATAGTCGAAAAACGCAATTGTAAGCTAAAACTCTTACATTCTAGTAATATTCAATCATTTACCTTCATTTTGCAACAAATTGGAAGTCTCTAGCACAATATTTCGATTTATGGTGAATTTTTTAAAAAACCTTTTCCTTACGTCCGCGCGTTAACTCGGCCAAACATCTCAGAAATTCTTTCGTCATTTTGTCGTAATTTTTGCACTGTTTTATATTAGCCATTACATAAAGTTTTATATATGAAAATGTGTGCAATTTCATGTAAAATACAACAAAAAACAACCCATGGTTGTAGCTTTTATCAGTTTGGAAATATTTTCATATAAATCACGACAAGTGCCAAAATTTCAACCTTCGGTCAACTTTGACTCGACCGAAATAGTTGAAAAACGCAATTGTAAGCTAAAAGTCTTACATTCTTGTAATATTCAATCATTTACCTTCATTTTGCAACAAATTGGAATTCTCTAGCACAATATTTCGATTTATGGTGAATTTTTTAAAACACTTTTTCCTTACCTCCGCGCTGTAACTCGGCCGAAAATCTCGGAAATTCTTTCGTCACTTTGTCGTAATGTTTGCACCGTTTTTATAATAGCCGTTACATAAAGTTTTATATATGAAAATGTGTGCAATTTCATGTAAAATACAACAAAAAATAACTCATGGTTGTAGCTTTTATCAGTTTTGAAATATTTTCATATAAATCACGATAAATAGAAAAAATTCAACCTTCGGTCAACTTTAACTCGACTGAAATGGTCGAAAACTGCAATTGTAAGCTAAAAAACTTACAGTCTAGTAATATACTATCAATTACCTTCATTTTGCAACAAACGGGAAGTCTCTAGCACAATATTTCGATTTATGGTGAATTTTTGAAAAAACTTTTTTTTACGTCCGTGCATTACGAATTCATGCATCATTTTGTGATAATATTTTCTCTGTGTTGCTTTGATCGTTTTAAAATTTGTTATATACCAAAATCATCGCAATTTAGTGTACAATACAACGAAAAAAAATAACTCATTTGCTTTAACGTTTTGCTCACAGTGCGATTTGTATACAATTATATATGAAATTTTTTTTTTGCGCTGTCATATATTTCAATATTTATATATGATAATGATGTTTTTTCATTTCTGATGGTTGCATACTAAACTTCAGGCAATGACAAAAAAGGAGCCAAAAATGAACTCTTAATCTTAAAAACTAAGAGTGCTGTGATTTTTTTTTTAAACTTTTTTTCAGCTTCAGCGCTAACTCCTGAACGCCGCCGGCATACAGCAGACACTTTTGTAAATAGAGGCTCAGCATTTAAGGGCTAAGCAAGTACAGTAGCTACCATTTTATAACTACATTAAAAATCTATTATATATTTCATCACAATCAAATCTTGTGTGTGTGTGTGTATATATATATATGTTATTAAAGACACATCACAAGAATACTGTTATTCATTCTGTACAGTACCGTATACTAAAATTTATAAAATCATTACACTGTCCAAAACCCTTCATCAGGTACTTGAGCTTGGGGTATCAAAAATTACTGGTTGAAACCTTGTGTAAATGTGTAATACAGTACACTACACTATATTTACTGCTATATACAATTAAGTTATTCTATTCCTTGAAGACACGTGTGTGTGTCGATACAGTTCAGAATGCATAGTTATTAAAACAAGGTAACCTCAAGTTTCATCTAGTGTTATACTAGGTTTACCTCTGTCCGTCAGAATTAGGGTAACTCTGACAAAACTGGTGTAAACAAATAGAATACCAAAAGAACTTAGCAGATAAGTTCAGGTATTCAAATATACCTTCCCTGAGGTACTAAACTGAAAAATCCATTGAAGTAAGGAAGATCAGGGCTGATCTGCATAAGCCAGTATTTCTTCTGACAATGGTCAGAGCTTTTGCAATGGCCACAGGACCAAACTTTCAGCACTGGTAAGACAATATGAATATTCTACAGGCGCCACAGGACCAAACTTTCAGCACTGGTAAGACAATATGAATATTCTACAGGCAGTCTTGACATCAAAAGTGCCAAAATAATTCACAACTTACAAAGAATTTCAGCCAAGATTGAGAATAGAATTCTTAAGGGCTCCACTGGTTATTACATCTAGAAAGATATTAAGAGAAGAACTGAGGCAACATGGAGTATGCAGCCATAGACTGACCACTTTCTATATGAAAGTGGTCAGTTTAGTACTTCAGGGAAGGTATATTTGAATACCTGAATTTATCTGCTAAGTTCTTTTGGTATTCCATTTGTTTGCACCAGTTTTGATAGAGCTACTCTAATTCTACTGGACAGAGGTAAACCTAGTATAATACCAGATGAAATTTGAGATAAACTTGTCTTAATAACTATGCAATCTGAACTGTATCAACACACAATTAAGTTATAATAATCACATTTTACGGGATACAATATAATGATTCTTTGATAAAGTAAATTTTTAGGTATTTACCCCTCTATCATCTGCTTTATCTGTTATAACTTGGTGCTGGTTCGACAAGTGCTAAAATTGAAACAATCGTTAACAAACGCTCCTGATAGTTACCCCTACTATAAGGAGAGTGGGGATAAAACAGCAACTACTCTGATTGTCATTCCTCTCTTAATCTCTTAAGAGGGAAGGAGGGAGGGATCTCAATGATATAGGGTAAGTACTGTACCTAAAAAATTGATTTAAGCATCAAAATCATTATTTCTGGGTGAAACTTACCCTCTATCACTTCCTGACTCCAACATTGTATGCTGGAGGAGGTTAAGAGATTTCCCTAAACCAAATTATCAGATGTTAGAAATATCCTTATCGCTGCTTACCTGATGAATACGATCCCATGATAAGTACTTGTCAGATGAGGATCCTCATTAGGTGAGGTCCACTACTATAGGAAGTGGAACATGGACCCTGAATATAACCACTGGTTGAGATTGTGCAATGCAGAATGGCAAGTTAGGCCTCTGTGCCTCTGGCCTGCAGAGCTGATGGAAGCTAAAACAACAACTAAACATAATTCCTAAAGAGTTACCACCTATCGAACTGCATTGCTGTGGCACCCCATACTCAAAACAACAACACAAATTTGCAAGAAAAGGTGGTTCTTAATCAGCTCATGGTAGCTTTCTCCAGCCAGTCCAACATTACTTACTCTACTGAACTTTGTTTGCTCTTGCCAAAGGTAAACAAAGCAAATACAACTAAGCATAATAATGTAATCAAAACAAAAGTTGAGTATGATAATACCATGTATGAACTCCAATACATACAGTTTCCCACTTACCCAGGATGGGGGTCAATAGCAAGAACCTATACCTGTTCATAACACATAAGGGGATAACTAGGAGAAATCTCCCCTGCTGAAACTATAGGTGCTAATGTATGGCAGTCTTCCTACTAGATCTTGAGAGCCCTTAAGTAGTTGGAAGTGAACACAGAGCTATACGTCTACTGCACTGCCAAAACTAGACGGTCTAGCAAGAGGAACTAATAAAAACTAACAGATGCAATTGCTGCGCTGACATAATGTAGTTTAGCCTTCAATAGGGAACAATTTCCTGGAGACAATGCATGGTGTGCTTCCAGGATTAAGGACTTAATACTGAAAGCCAAGTCATTCTAGATGTAGGAATCTCAGGATTCTTGGCAGTGCAAAACAGGTTCCTACATTGCTCCCTTAATAGTTTATAATGGGACATATATAGTAACTCCTTAGAACACTAACTGGGCAAAAAGGTAGCTCTTCTCCCTCAGGCATTACAGTTTCTATAGAGGGAATAGAGAAAGCTCTTGGAATAGCTTTAGCCTGTGACATCATTCTTAGCACAAAAGGATGCCAAAAAAGACAGTTCTGTTCCAGTATGTGAAAACACTACCGACAATGATATCCCTTGTAATTTACCTACTCTTTTGGCCAAAACCAAGGACACCTGAAAGAGTGTCTTCTAAGAAAGAGCCTTGAAAGAAGCTTGCCCCAAGGGTTTGAAAGGAGGGCCTCTTAAGTGTCTTAAGACAGTGTCTAGGTTCCATAAAATCAGCTTTAGCACAACCTTCGGTATTACTGCTGAAATGAGTGAATACCTTATCCTAAGCCAATCTCTTTTGAAATACCCAATCCAGAATGCCTTAAAAAATAAGCCAGCATGGATTTATAGCTTTGAAGGAGGAGACAGACAAACCTTTGGCATCTCTCAAGAAGTGCAGTAACTTTTATATTGTTAATGTTGGTACAAAGACAGGAAACACCCCTGGATTTGCACCATGATCTAAAAAGCTGCCACTGTACTAATCTAGAAATTAGTGGACTTTCCCTTGCCATTAGGAAAGAATCCCTAGATGACTTAAAAAAGTCTCTAGAGATAAGGAGCTTGTCAACAGTTTCAATGTATTTAGAGAAAACATTTTGATATTTCCATGAAGCTTCCCTGTCCCTGCCTTAAAAAGCAGATTTGTCCATGGAGGTAGTTGTCTGGGAACTTCTACTGAAATTTCAAGAAGGACTGGGAACCAATGCTTCCTCAGCTACCAAGGCACAATTAAAATAATGATGAGGTTCCTGGAAGCCCTTAACTTCTTGAGGAAACATGTTAGTTACATATTAGTTTTAGAAGTTTAATCATTATTATTTTATTTTTATTTTCTGCATTAGTGAAATGGTACGGGTGGTACAAAATGTATAAAAAGCAAGTTTGATTTTTATAAGATTTTTTATAGCAAAATAACAAATCTTTAATTAACCCTTAAACGCTGAGCCTCTATTTACAAAAGTGTCTGCTGTATGCCGGCGGGGTTTGGGAGTTAGCGCCGAAGCAGAAAGAAAGTTTTATCAAAAAATCACAGCACGCTTAGTTTTTAAGATTAAGAGTTCATTTTTGGCTCCTTTTTTTCTCATTGCCTGAAGTTTAGTATGCAACCATCAGAAATGAAAAAAAATATTATCATATATAAATATTGGAATATATGACAGCGTGAAAAAAAATTTCATATATAATTGTATACAAATTGCACTGTGAGCAAAACGGTTAAAGCTAATGAGCTATTTTTCTTTCGTTGTATTGTACATTAAATTGCGATGATTTTGGTATATAACAAATTGTAAAACGACAAAGCAACACAGAGAAAATATTATCACAAAATGATGCATGAATTCGTAACGCGCAAACGTAAAAAAAAATTTTTTTTCAAAAATTCATCATAAATCGAAATATTGTGCTAGAGACTTCCCGTTTGTTGCAAAATGAAGGTAAATGATTGAATATTACTAGAATGTAAGAGTTCTAGCTTACAATTGTATTTTTTTTACCATTTCGGTCGAGTCAAAGTTGACCAAAGGTTGAAATTTCGGCACTTATCGTGATTTATATGAAAATATTTCAAACCTGATAAAAGCTACAACCATGAGTTATTTTTTGTTGTATTCTACATGAAATTGTGCACATTTTCATATATAAAACTTTATGTAACAGCTAATATAAAATGGTGCAAAAATTACAACAAAGGGACTAAAGAAATTCTGAGATTTTCAGCAGAGTTAGCATGCGCGGAGGTAAGGAAAAAGTTTTTTTTAAAAATTCACCATAAATCAAAATATTGTGCTAGAGACTTCTCGTTTGCTGCAAAATGAAGGTAAATGATTGAATATTACTAGAATGTAAGAGTTTTAGCTTACAATTGCATTTTTATACCATTTCTTTCGAGTCAAAGTTGACCGAAGGTTGAAATTTTGGCACACTGTGATTTATATGAAAATATTTCAAAACTGATAAAAAGCTACAACCATGAATTATTTTTTGTTGTATTCTACATGAAATTGCGCACATTTTCATATATAAAATGTTATGTAACGGTTAATATAAAATGGTGCAAAAATTACAACAACGTGACTAAAGAATTTCTGAGATTTTCAGCAGAGCTAGTGCGGACATAAGGAAAAAGTTTTTTCAAAAATTCACCATAAATCGAAATATTGTGCTAGACTTCTCGTTTGTTGCAAAATTAAGGTAAATGATTGAATATTACTAGAATGTAAGAGTTTTAGCATACAATTGCATTTTTCGACCATTTTGGTCAAGTCAAAGTTGACCGAAGGTTGAAATTTTGGCACTTATCGTGATGTATATGAAAATATGTCAAAATTTATAAAAGCTACAAAAATTAGTTACTTTTTGTTGTATTCTACATGAAATTGCACACATTTTCATATATAAAACTTTATGTAAAGGCTAATAGAAAATGGTGCAAAAATTACGACAAAGTGACTAAAGAATTTCTGAGATTTTCAGCAGAGATAGCTGATGCTTTCTTTTGGGATAAGAAAGAAATTCGCACATGCGCAGCTGGGTCACGCTTGTAAACAAAACAACAGCGTGATCTGTGAACTCCCAGCATCCCTCAAGGCGTGTGATTTAAAATTTTCCGAAACCAGGCCTATAAGTATTATTCCGCAAATATTTAAAAAAACTTTTTGTAGTCAACGTATTTTACGTCCACTTGGCACCCGACAGACAATTTTTGTCAACGTAAAATACGTCCAGTCGCCGTTAAAGGGTTAATTTGTATTTTCCCTAACATACAAACCTGAGGTCTTTACATATGGATAACTTTCGACGAAGCTGGAAAGTCCGGCCATTAACTTTTGCAAGGCGGTTATGGTAACAGTTACCTATGATAACGGCAGAAGTGCCGCCCACCCAACCGGTATGCATTCAATCTCTTCAGTTTACCTTTTGGCTGAGGTCAAAGAATGAGGGGTGGTGAGAGGTGGGCCTTTTATGCAAAGACCTCAGGTTTGTACGTTAGGAAAAATACAAATTAATTAAAAATTTGTCATTTGTTCCTAAACAAATACAAACCCTCGGTCTTTACATATGGAGACTTAACATTGGAGGGAGGATTCCAAGTAATTCTCTGAACTGACTGGTAGTTCGGCTCACCTGGTATTCTCTTCCTGGTTACGAAAGAGCAAAGGAAGGATACCATACTACTGATATGTTGAACATGTGGGATGTTCAACTGCCAGACTTCTGGGCACTCTGAATCAAAGAGAAGTATGAAAACCCTTGAATCGAAAGGTGCGGATGAATCGACAATGTCGAAGACTATGTAGCTAAAAAACCAACTGGCTTGTCCATAGTTAGTCCTTCTCTCTCCTTGCTAGAGAGATGGAAGGAAATACCTCTATCAATCCAAACAAAAAATGGATTATAGACAGGATACTAAGTCATGCAGATCACCGTCATGCACGCCAGTCCAGCTCGTAACAGCTTGTTCACTCTTCCTCTGTCCACTGGAAGAGGACGGAAAACAGGAGGAAGGTAGGACGCCAGTCCCGCCCATACCTTCTTGTGGCCACACACCTTAGGTGAGATACAACCTGTCCTAAAGAGCTAGGTAAACTACATGACTTATTGAGCACCCACCACGGATCCAAGGAAAAGGATTCCAAGGACCCAAGGGCAATAACCAAAGGTAAAACGATATGAATGTGAACAGCACAATTACATTCTATCCTAGTACCAGATCGACAGGTTCTTCCTGAATGCCATAGATTGATGGATGACTGTGGACCCTAGAGATGCTGCTTCAAACGTACTGATAACCACCATGAAATTGCAGGGTATGTTTGGAAGGTCATTTCCCTAGGCAGAGAAATGATCTCTTGCTTATGGTCAACACTCCAAGGTAAGAGAATATGCATGGGAATTTCACAAATACATTCTATCCTAGTACAGTCATACCTCGAACTTACGTGAGGTTAAGTTTCGGAGCCCCTCGTGCAAGGTGAATATTCGCGTAAGTTTGGCATGGTCTTTAAAAATGCTAATAAATGTTTATTTCCAGAGTTTAAGTACTAAATATGACCCTAATCATGCTCCCAAAGTATTAAGCTAACTTTTAAATGAACTAAAGTTAGTGTAATTTTATTTAAAATTTAGCTTATTACCCTTAAAAAAGGAATACAGTAAATGGTTGACATAAAAATTGAGTACTGCACAGTTTCATAACAGCGCATTTACAGTAGGTGCGTACGTATACTAATATTACCCCTAATTCATGGGATGCCGTTTTCTTTGTCACTTAGAGTAAAAGTCGTGTTCTTTGCGTCACTAGGCAAAACGTCATGTGTCACAATCATAACAAAAGTACAATTCCATAAAATATCGAAAACATGTACATAATGTTCGTATATGGTAGTACAGTACAGGTAAAATTCAATCAATTTAAAATTATATACTGTACAGGTAATGACGTACAGAGAAATAATAAGTTGTAAAAGTATGTTTGAGCGCTAACTACGAGAGAGAGAGAGAGAGAGAGAGAGAGAGAGAGAGAGAGAGTAAGAGAGAGTAACTGTACTGTACTTTTTGTATCGTATTTATGCGCAAATATATAAATACAAATTTTCCATTCTGATTTTACACCTAAAAACACGAAAACTTAAAAATTAAACACTTTCTACAGGGGTATCATCTTTGAAAAATGCAGTAACTAAGGGTATCACATCTTGTAAAAGTACACTAACTGAACGTGCTGTAATTACATGCACATACAGATTGCACCAGCACTTTTCTCCGAGGTTAACAAAGTAATTTTCAAAGAATGACACTTATACAACTCTTAGTTACATCTCCGATATTACATTAACGAATTCATTTTATCAAATGAGCGCGACTGAACAACCTCATCTCAAGGTCATGTAAAGTCCTTGTGACAAAGACTTTGCAAATGGACATAATACTTGTATGATATTTATGTACAAAAATATAAATATAAATTTTCCATATCGATTTTACAGTTAAAAGCATGAAAACTTATAAATATACTTCAAACATTAAACATGAATTTTCTGCAGGGGTATCATCTTTGAAAAGTGCAGTAACTTTGCAAATGGGTATCACATCTTGTAAAAGTACACTAACTGAATGTGCTGAAATTACCTTTGCATCATATTTATGCATGTACAAAAATAAAAAATAATACATTTTCGATACAGATTTTACACATGAAAGCATGAAATGCATTTTTCATGGAGATTTTACACATAAAAGCATGAAATGCATTTTTCATACAGATTTTGCACATTAAAACATGAAATGCATTTTTCATACAGATTTTACACATAAAAGCATGAAATGCATTTTTCATACAGATTTGAAACATATAAGCATGAAAACTTGTAAATTACTTCAAAAATTAAACATACCCACTTCTGCAGGGTTTCTCGAGAATTTCGTGTGTCTGTGAAAAAATCGCATATGCCCATTAGTTAGGTTCCAGTGAAAAGTTCGTGTGTGTGTGAATTCGCGCAACTCGAATCGTGTAAGATCGAAGTATTACTGTACTCAAACTACATGTCCTTTCTGAATGTGACAGACATATGGATGACTTTGCCTTTCAGAAACCTTACCCAAATGTACTGATGACCAGCAGGAAGTTTCATGGTAAGCTTGGATGATCAGATCGCTAGCTAGAGGAAGGATCCCTTTGCCATCGTTTCTTGGGCAGCTCGAAGCCAACGAACTAGTCATTAGCTTTGGGTTGAAGGGCTAGACTATGTGGGTAACACAGAAGTCATACTGTCTTTGGTGTCACAGGACCATCGAAGGGAAAATGATCAGTCAAATTGGTAACCTTCGAATATGTAGAATAAGCAGATCAGAACAGAGCAACAACCGGAAACCAAGAGAAGAAAGAGTGTGATCAATCTCCTTTCAAGGTTGAGCGAGAACTGGAAGACGAGATCAACCGTCCTATCCCCTGATTTCATTGAAACAGTGCCATCTTGCTCTAGATTCCTAGTTGGTCATCATACCGAAGGTAATTCTGTCTGTCCGAGTACTACCACTGTCGCAGACCTGACAAGTCAGATCTCATTGATGTCGGAAGCTTAAGTGGTTTGCATAGCTAAGAACCACTGGTGAAAATTCCATGGACATAAAAGTTCTTCTTGCATATACATTATTGGTATGAAAACCAATCTGATAGAAGAAACTGACAAGGGAAAGTTTGCATGCTCAATCACTTCATGTTGCCAAAGAAATGGAACTCCTGTACCTGTGCATGGGTATTGACTCCAGTGACGGAACTTGTCTGACACACATCCCTCATCCTGGACTGTGTCTGACTGACGTCTGTATTGAGCATGCTACTGCAACCCCAATCATCAGCACTGTATACAGAGAAGATGACAGGATAAACACAGGGGATGTCCTACGATAAGATGTTCTATGTAGAAATGTGTTTAGTACTTTACTGTCAACGGACTTTGCACCGTCGACAGAGATGTCCTAGTACTGAATGGAATGTGCATCAGCAACAGAGGAGACATCCTATGAGGAGATTCCCTATGATGACATCAGTTTTCCACTCAAAAGAGCAGTTGTCCTATGATGATAGGACACCCCGTTGACAGAGGTGTCCTAGTACTGTCAACAGGATGTGCATCAAGAATAGAGGAGACGTTTTATGAGGAGATCCCCTATGATGACATCAGAAGCTACTCAAAAGAGTTGTCCTATGATGATAGGACACCCTGTCAACAGAGGAGATCCCCTATGATGACAACAGTAAGCTACTTAATAGAGGACTTGTCCTATGATGATAGGACACCCCCCCTTTATTCATTGCATATAATGAAGTTAAAGAGAACTATATCTGTTAAAGCAACAAACCATGTTAGCCCCACACAACGGGTTTGACACCACTCCTTACTCCCCTTACTGGAAAGAGAAGTAAAGGCTATATATGAAGTCAAAGAGAACTATATCTCTTCAAGTAACAAACCATGTCAGCCACATGCATGGGGATTGACACTCCTCACTCCCCTTGCTGGAGAGAGAAGTAAAGGCTACTGAGAAGCATATTTGTGTGTTGTATGGCACATAAAAATGCTGTAACAGCATGACTGCAACTCACCTGCATCAAGCCAGTTCCAGCATATGATGTGTCATTCTTCAAAACCATCCGTAGGTTGAGAAGAAATGAAAAAGGGAAAGCAAAGAGACCAGACATCTCACTCCTTCCCTCTTCCACACTATCATCTCATGCAAGATACAAACTGTCCTGCCTGGGACACTGGATGCGATACACCATCTGTTGAGAAGCCATCACCGGATCCGAGGAAGAAGTGTCCAAGAACCTGTGGGCAAAGTCCTTCAGGTAGAATGAAGTGAAAGCTGTCTGACAAAGTCAAGAACCAGCATTAAAAAACCTATAAACAGACAAGTTCTTCTTAAATGCCAGAGAGGAACTTATTCCTCTGATGTCATGTAGACTATTCTACTAGTCCCACCAAGTTCTTGAGGAACAACAGATATTTCCTCATCTGTCCTTAGCCAAGAAAATCAGAGGTGTCTTGAATCCTTTCTTGAGCTCAGAAGAGCTTCAACAGCAGTAGGAGCGATCACAGGTGAGAATTTAAACTTCAAAATTATATATGAACATTACTGAACTCACAAATGAGATCAATAACCACTTCATAAGAGGAAAGAAAAGCTTATTCTTCAAATCCTCTATTTCCTATGGTGAAGGTAAACACCATAAGGAAAAGAGGGAGAGAGAGGGAGAGGTGTCTTGATTGGAAACAGAAGAACTCTTCTGACATGAAGGAGTCCCAACATCTACTCTTGACAAGTCACATCCTCGGAATCATTAAGAGTTATGCCCATGGACATGAGAAGAGTCACATCCGCGGATGTGTTACGAGCCACGTCCACAGACATGTTAACAGCCACGTCTGCAGACGGACATGATAAGTCACGACCAAGTACGAGGGCAAAAGGATGTGTCTCAGCCCTCAAACAGTGACTGGTTGTCATCGACGGGCGTGGACGTGACTAGCATGGCCGTGGACGTGATTTGGCTCCACTCTAGATGTCCATAGAAGTTAAAACAACGCTCTTCGCCTGACAGAATGAACGAGGTGATGAACAGAAGGGAAACGGCGCTTCAGCATGGAATGGGCCTCCCATTCTCTTCTCACACTTTCTCTCGAAAAAATAAGTAAGTATACCTTAGTTTTACCAGACCACTGAGCTGATTAACAGCTCTCCTAGGGCTGGCCCGAAGGATTAGACTTATTTTATGTGGCTAAGAACCAATTGGTTACTTAGCAACGGGACCTATAGCTTATTGTGGAATCCGAACCACATTATAGCGAGAAATGAATTTCTATCACCAGAAATAAATTCCTCTAACTCTTCATCAGCCGGCCGCGGGAATTGAACTCCGGCCCATCGAATGACAGTCTGAAGCTCAACCGGTTCGGCCAACAAAGGGCTACTTTCTCTCGAGCGAGGTCGATGGTCTGATCCCGGACATGCTATCTTGAGACAACTCCAACATCCCCCAAGGCAACAGCCGTATGCCAATACAGTAAATGGCCCGTATTCATGGTCTCGTGATTCACGGACTCACCTATTCGTGCATTTCTCTATGGAACATATATACATACATTATTTGCTAACAATTTGCCCATTCATGGTATTTTTCACTGAGAAATACTCACTAATTACAGTAAACCCCCTGTATTCGCGTTCTCATGATTCGTGAACTCAACCATTCGTGGGTTTCTCTGTGGAACATATCTAGCCATTATTCGCAGAAAATTCGCCCATTTGCTGTATTTTTCACTGAGAAATATTCACTAATTACTGTATTTTCATATAATTTTCATGAATAAATGCACTTTTTGTGATAAAACTATTAAAATAATCAGGTATAAGCATTTTTACAGGGTTTTTCTTGTTTAAACTATCAAAATGGGCAGTTCTAAGTGTTTTTAGAGGGGTTTCAAGTATTCGCAGATTTTAGCTATTCGCGGGGGGTTATGTTACGCATACCCCCGTGAATACGGGGGGGTTCACTGTACTGTATTTTCATCTCATTTTCACGACTAAATGCACTTTTTGTGATAAAATTATTAAAGTACTCAGGTAGCGTTCGAGTTACAATAATTTTCCTTACGATAATTCGATTTTGCAATGGAGTAAGCAATTAATACTGATACAACAATATTTATAAAATATTTTTAAATTTTGCACGGGTGCAGGCAGCAGCGTACAATCAGTCAGTGAGAGAGACCAAATTACAATAGACCAACTTCTTTTCCTCCATCTCTTTATCCCATCTTCTAGTTATAAAAGTAAAAGAGAATGATAAAAGTATTGTTGGTATCGTTAACTCTTGCATAAATGTGTACAGCCATAAACAACCAAACGAGAAACTGTTGTTCTGCTTATCACTGAATCGGATAACAACAGCTGTTTTGCTTGTATTTTAACCATCGTATGGTAATACACAATTACTGTAGTTATAGTACAAATGGAGTTAAGTTGAATAGGACTGATATATTTTTACATTATACCCTTATTTGCTATGGATAAAAGATCAGCAAGGAAATATACTGCTAAATTTAAGCTGCAAGTTGTAGCTGAAGCTGAGAAAACAATGTTCAAGCTGCTAATGACTATAAATTATCGTGCATTGGCAACATGGATGAAACTTGACCGTAGTTAAAATTGGAGAGAAAGTATTTTAATCAAAACTACTGGGCATGAAAAAACACATTACTGCTATTTTTACGCCGATAAACAATAAATATGTAGAGCTCGTATTATGATGAAATCAAGTGAAAATAGCGAACGGAATCTTGATTTTTTTACACAAAACAAATGGTCCCAAATGGCCAACTTCGTCTTTTAACGAAAAAATAGCTAAGTTAATTTCACAACGAGGCATATTTAAGTTATATTTCGACTAAAAACACTTCATATAATGAAAAATAACCTTGCCCCATAAAACAAAGTATCTAGAGATTCATTTACGCAAACTAGAGGCAAGAAAAGGGCCCTGAACGGAGTTAAATAAAGCGAAATAAACTTGCCATGTAATCGATTTCCAAACCAAAACATTGATCGCTCTGATCGCAATTATATAACAAAAGCAATATACGAATATATACTGTACAATATTATTGGATACAGTGAATTAAGGCATAACATTTTAAAAGATTCATGGAAAAGATGCATATTCGTTATGCTGATGCTTGTATAATATGATAGTAATATGTGAATATAGAGTACAGTATAATGTAGGCTAGGCTACCGTACATGTATACGATATACCATAGTGTAGGCTAAGCTAATTCTTGTTCGTTATTCAATTTCTCTTTGTATTGAATTATCATAAGTCATTCTGTATGAACCTCCAAAATTAGCTGATATTAATAATTACTATACCATGTATGTATAGAGTATACTTTATAGTGCAGGATAGGCTACCATATATGCATACTGTACATGGTACTGAATACCCTAGTGTATGCTAGGTTATATTTGAGATACATTTTTTCCAACAAACGATGGTTTTTTTTTGGAACTTAACCCCATCGTAAGTAGGATAATACCTGTATGAGCATTTGTAGTTTTTTTGTGTGTTTGAACTCAAAATAGGCAGTTCTAAGTGTTTTTAGAGGGGTTCTTAAGTATTTGCGGGTTTTAGCTATTCGCGGGGGGGTGTGGTACGCATCCCCTGTGAATATGGGGGTTTACTATATATATAGACGTACGTCTGTGCTGTCATGTCCGAACGTATGAGACAACCGTTATGAACCAACTGCATGTACGTGCAACATGACACGGTCAAGAAAGCTTGAAGATCAGAGGGTCTTCTGGAAGAACGTGGAAAGACGGAGAAGAATGTCACACACGTTCAAACACTGAGTTGACAACAGTCTTAGGGTGGAGACACGTTCATGGCCATGCAGAATCCCTCACATACATCAACGGAAAGCGCATCACTTCTTGGCTGGATGTCCTTGAACACGGGAAGATGAACGTCGAACCTAGTCATGTCCGTGGATATCTGGAACTACAGGAACTAAGTCAGGAACGTGCAAGGGTTGAGGTGAAAAATCCTATGCTGGAACAAGTCCCCAAACCTCCAGAATCTCTCACGTCCAGCGAAGAAAGTGCATCAACTCTGGCTGCTTCTATCTTGAACAACTGTTAAGAAACGTTGCCTTGGAGTTCCAAAGAAAACCGAGTGTCCTGCTTGAGCCGAAGGCTGGAGACATGCACCCTCCATGTGTCAGATTTCCGAAGAAACCAAAGAACTCGGAAGGAGCTATGGAGTCATGTACAGGACGAAAGCAGTTGCTCCTTCTACCCAAGGATCCATAAAAACACGGGCAGAGGAGAACTAGATCGGGGGACAATCCCGAAACAAGTATAGGTGAAAGGTTACCTCTTCAGCTTGCTGAAAATGAGGAAACTGTGCACCTGGTGCTCTGTGTAGCAGGGTCCTGGAGAGAGACCACCACACGAAGAAATCCGAGTCTGTCGCCAAGGGAGAGCACTGATTGAAGAAGGTAGGCGAATGAATTCTCTTCTTCAACTCCTACTGTAACCAGAGGGCACACCACAGTACACAGACGTGTGACGACAGTGGAGAGTTCCCAAAAACTCACAACGTCTGTGACAGCAGAAGACGGGTCATACTTCTCTTGAAAGGCAGTTGATCAATCAGTTAATGATCATTAGAACTAGCCATGACGTCACAATCACATCCGTGATGTCACAGGTGCAGACGACTCTTACCAAACCAGAAATTATTAGGTGTAAAGACAGGAATAATCATATATTCTAACGACTGTGTGATAATACAAGGTTATTTCATATAAATGACAAAAGGGCAACAGAGTGAAGGGCACCGGATGACAAAACATCGGGAGATGAGAAGCCACGAAGCAAACGAAGGCTACATAGGAGGAGCAGTCTGTCTAAGATTGGTACCCTTGAATGATGACTTCAACTGTGCATCTACCATATGGCACTGCCCCACCAACCAGGAGGGGGAACAATCCCTTAAGTCACCATGTTGAAGGGGTTCCTAGGCTCTGAAAGGAACACACTGCTGACAGAACTGGTTCAATTCCAAACTTCCATCACAGAACTAATGAGTGGATGAGGTACCACAATATGTGAAGTGTAACACTGGGAGAGCGAAGAGAACAAAGAGGGGCTCCCAAGGACTGAGTGGGACACGCCACTGTCCAACTTCAAGGCGAGCAGCAGGGCTGACAACAGACACGCAAGAAGACATGGAAGTCCAGAGGCAAACTAGATCTGAATTGTAGGGCCTGAAAAGAAAAAAATAACATGCCCTCTCCCCTCTTCTCATACACACCAGGGGTGGAAGGACCCCGAGGGGACCTGTCTCTCTCAAGAGAGTCCAAAACCCATATCTAATTTGTTAACCCACCAAGCAAGAAGACAGTACTTGCTCACACCAGTGTACCTCTGAGGAAGCACAAGGGAAGAGTCCACCCTGTCACCTGTTTGTGTGTTTACTCAAGAGACCTTGCATGCACAGAGCTAATGGATTGCATGCATTCCTCCTAGTATGTCTCCACAGAGGGACAAGGCAAGGTTGTTGGGGGCTAACTCAACCCACACATGCAAGGTCCCGAGACTGAGCATGAGCTGAGTACGTGGGGTGTACTGACCCAACCATACGTGTTTACAAAGGAAGACGACAAGAAGAGTTGGAAGCAGACTTCGTGTTGAAGTGGAATGGTAAGGGGTGGCCTATGCCTGCCCTTCCTAAGGCTGGATCATCACCTGTGGGTAAGTATGAGCCCCTGCTTCTCCAAGAGAGGGGAAAGCACTTGCACGAAGCCCAATGAGCTTAGACTTCCCTTTCTTCCTCCTACAAGGATGGGGAGAATCAGGGAATGAGGGGATGAAGAGGATGATGACCTCCATGAGGAGGAGGAAGAGGATGAGGAAGAATGTTGTGAACATTTCTTCCCTTTCCTATTTCCAGTCATGCTTGTCTTGGAGACAGGATTTCCAGTTGTGCTAGTCTTGGAGACAGGAGGACTAGTTGAGGCAAGTGGTACAGGCAGTCCTCACTTATCGGCAGTGTCAGTTAACAGCATTTCGGTTTTATGACGCTTGGCTAATGAAGTTGTTAACCAGATTTTTGGCAATAATAAGCGATTTTTGGTGTTGGTCTAAATTTTTGGCAATAATATGCGATTTTTGGTGTTGGTGTAAGCTATTTTTGGTGTCGGTGAGTGGTTCATCAGTGTTGGTAAGCAGTTTATGGTGCTTGTTAGGAAGTAAAAGAAGTTAATGGGAAATACAGAGTGAAGAGATCTCACTTACTAAAAAGAAAACATGAAAATAAATAGATAAAAATGTATTAAAATGCAAGGAGAATAGCATCAGGGTAGTAATGCATTGCATCTTAGCCTGAACTTTTGAAGTTCCTATTGCAAGATATCCTCAGGGAGACTGTTCCACAGTTCAACGGTGTGAGGAATAAAGGACCTCTGGAACTGAGAAGTTCGACAGCGAGGCACATTTACTGCTTTCAGCAAATCTGGATGCTGTCGATGGTCCAAGTCATAACTACTATTAGGAAATAAAAACCTACCAGCACAAACAACTCTATCTAAAGGAGTTAAATCTCCGGCAGAAGCAAACATCCACACTGAAGAACAGTATTCTAGTATAGGAAACACAAATGACCTAAAACAGGTTGCATTGATTTTATCACTTGTGAATATAAGAGGCCTTATGAACAATACCTAACTTTCTTGTGGCATTTGCTGAAACTTTCATTAAATGTTTCTCAAAAGTAATAAGTGGGTCAAAAGTTACACCTAGAATAGTTAAAGCTTCATACTCAATCAGCAAAGTCCCATCCACCTAAATGGGAGGATGGGGTGTAAAATCTCTACAATATCTGCTAATCAACAATGTTTTCGTTTTACTGAAGCTCATCCTCATATCCCACCAACTACACCATTCACAGATCTGGTCCATGTCCTGACTGAGACTGAGGGCAACTCATTTCTCTTAAGTGGAGAATTTACTACACCCACAAGTGTTATATCATCAGCATACCCAACAATTTTGTTTTCCAGGCTAACAACCACATCACTTGTATACACCAAAAATAATAGTGGACCAAGAACACTACCCTGTGGAACTCCGGACACAATAGGTCTTGGTTCTCTAAAGATCCCATCAACAGCAACTCACTGCTGTCTACCTGTAAAGAAATCTTGAAGTAATCCTAAAACATATTCACCCACTCCAAGATTCTGAAGTTGATAAATAAGTGCCTTATGATTTACTAAATGGAAAACAGCACTAAAATCTATTTTAATTATTCTGCACTCAGAGCCCTTATCAAGGTTCTCTTGCAAATGGCATGTCAAGTCTAAAGAGCATCGCAGGTACCTAACTGCTTTCTATATGCATATTGACAATCAGTTAACAATCCTTTAGATTCCACATACTTATATAGTGGCTTCAAAATAAGTTTTTCAGCAATTTTGGAGGGCACAGGGAGAATAGAAATTGGCCTGTAGTTACTGCAGTCTGCAGATATGCCACTCTTTGGAAGAGGCACTGTATTACTAAGCTTGTGCTCATCCACAAAGATACTATGTTGACATAAAAATCTATATAATCTACTAATCTTGGGAGACAACATACAAGAATCTTTTTTAAAAGACAAAGGGAAGAAACCATCATGACCTTCTCCACCCCAGCTATCACGAATATCCAGAATTTTCTTAACATCCCTAGAGTGAAATGCAAATTTTGTAAGAATAGGTTCAGGATGACTAGTATCAGCTGACTGCTTAACTTCAAAAGCTCCATGATGCAGTTCAACCTTTTCCCTAGGGCCAGTAACCAATCTACCATCATCTGTTAGAAGTGGTGGAATGGAAAGTGAGCCTGACCCAAAGACAGATGATGTCAATTTGGTCCACCACAGATGAGGCTGAGTAATTACTTCAAGTTTCCTCTTCAAGGAATTATTGTATAATTTCTCTTGGCTGTGTGGTATGTTCTATGCACAGCATGGCATGAATCAACAAAAATAGTGTAATTTTCATTTGAACAATTTTGTTTCCATGTGTTGAATTTGGTCTGCTCGTCATGGTAAGCTCGTCTACATGCATCATCAAACCATGACTGGTCATTTGTCCTGAATTTGATGATCTTTCTAGGGACATACCTTATTAAAATAGCCATCAGCATTTCATTTAACTTCTTGGGATCAAGACCTAATACAGCATGGGGAATGTTAAGTGCCTGACAAGCTTCAATAATGCAATTCCAATTGGCTCTAAATTTCAGCCAAACCTTTTCTCCAATGGTGGCATTAGGAATATACTGATTGACAGATATGTCCATCTCAATGGCACAATGATCAGAAGTACCTATATATTCAGACCTTGGACCTGATAATAGCTGGAACAGCTGTATATATCAGGTTTAATCTATTACCAAAAATATGCGTGCATTCCTCAGTTAGCTGGGAAAAATCAGAGGATACACAGAACTCAAGAGCAGACCGTCCATGTTGATCTTTTCCAAGAGACATTCATATACAGAATCATTGATATTTGGATTACTGTCAACAGCAAATACGTACACATTGAAGAACTTACTGAAAATTTTAAAACAAAGAACTCCATGGCAACTACAATCCAAATTTTTCTGACAATAAATAGGTCGTCTGGACTTAGTGTATACAGCCATACCTTGCGCACGAGGGATGTTGCAACAATAAATAAAATCAGGGCCATCAAACCCCGGGATTAAAAATTCAACCTTTGACTTGTTACTACTTAGAAGAGTCTCAGGTGAAAACATCAAATCATAGTTAAGGGCACAACTCTGGAGATCAAAAAAATTTGACCTTACTGTAATGAGTAACAGGCCCAGGGTTCAGCTCAATGTCTCCAGAAAGAATTACAATTAACAACATAAAATCAGTAGCAGAACTAATACACAGACTCATAACAATAGTAACATTGTAAAAATCACCAGAACAATAAACAATAATACCATCAACAGCAACAATTTACATTATTTACAAGAATTCTGTTGAAAGTGTATATAACATCACCATATGTCATTGAAAAAGCACCGGAAGCAATTAGTCGACAAGGTGGGGACAGCACACCTTGTAGGCAAATAAGAAATCTGCCAGGTTTGCCACAACGGAGGGAGGACAGTCAGGATGGATTCAGAAATTATAACACACTCAGAAGGAAAAGATTAGGTAAAGACAATGGCACTTTCCTGATAATCTACCATGCAACTTTTGCTTTCTCATCCTACACACTTCAAAAAAACAGGAAAGTGAACAAAAAGGAGGATAAATGCCTGATTGCGCCCTCAGGCAAGGGAACTCAAACCCAAGGTACCATGGCTATGGCACAGTCCAAGGTTGGAGAACAAGGTTTGTATCCAGAATAACCACCTCTTAGAAGGGTTGCATACCAAGGCTAAAGGGTCCCTTCTATCCTCTGGTTTGATTTCAGTGTCCTTCTCCTAGAAGAGTTGTATGCCAAGTCTAAAGAGTTTCTTCTGCCCTAATATGTAACTGTAATCAACACTGTACCTAAACCTTTAAACAAATGCAAAAAAATAACCACACATTTTACTTGCACAACCAAAACATACCTAAGTACAAAATAAAATATCATTTCTTGTTTCCTGGAGTTGACAACGCATCTGATAGAGAAATCCATTAAGTTGAGGTTCCAAAATACAACTGTATGCCTTGCTATGGGCATTTTGCCTATACCTACTTCAGTAAACCTTCAAGTTTTTCACAAATTTCATACATCATCTATAGGGGTTATTCCTAAAACTGAAATAAATAGAAATTTTACAAGGTCTAAAAGTTCCTTACCCTGATGCTGGAGGTAGATTGGAGGCTTAAACTCAGCAGGTTTAGAAAAATACTCAAGGCACCATTGGAACAACTCTGGGTGAGTCCCATCTGAGCCTGTCGGTCTATGGCAGTCTATCAATTGACATCTGCTCAAAATAAGAGAGAGAGAGAGAGGATGCATGATATAGCATATTGTCTGATGAGAGGAAAATTCGAATCTAATTACAGTGAAAAGTTTAACATAAATTAAATCAAGATAACAACACAAATACCAAGCAGCAGTGCAGATATCTTCAGCGCTTTTATATTCTGTCATCTAATACAAAAAATTTCGTCTGTGACTTATGTACAGGATTTTTTGTTGTCAGCACTGTCTTCCTCACACATTTTGGGGTCATGTAATTTTTATTCCTGTGGAACCTTTGTGATTGACAGATTCTTAAAGTATTCACTAGAGATAATGATCTTTGCTAGTCTTTTCACACTTTCTGAAAATTGCAGCAGAGATTCCAGTGGGTGAATTATGAAGATAACTGAGCTGATAAAAGTTTTATTTATAAGTAAGCTAATATGATGTACTACATAAACTCCTGCATTACTTGTGCCTTGATGAATAGCAATGGTTAGTATCTAAAATCATATTCATTTTATAAATTATTTTTCCCCTCTCTAGTATAACCAAAACTGAAAACAGATGAATACTGTATTTCCCAGACTCAAAGAAATTTTTTGAAACACAAAATAAACATAAAAATAAGGTGGCAACACTCATGAGTTGATGAGTTTGTTTTGGTTGGTGGGGTGCACATATCTGGCTGTCTTAGCACTTTGAAGCAGTGTGACTTCAGCTGATACAGCCTATTGATTATTGTAGTTTCTTCACTTCATTTATTTCAGAAATACTATATTTTGTTTTTTCAAGCTATTGATTTTAATTTCAAATAAGCTTTTCTGAACTTGAATATCAGCAAACTGAAACACATCAACAGATTATGAGGTAATGTATACTTCTTCAGCTGCCTATCCATTCTGTGTTTAAAATTTCCTTGACCAACAGTGTCACAGTGATTGCAGATGGATAGGGTTACAGCTTGTGCATTATTTTATGATTCTGATAGTACTGGATATTGGCTCACAGAGAACATTTTTTAATCTCAGATAAAGTTAACCTACACATCATAATTGGAAATATTATTACTATGGAATAACATTTTATTGCACAGTTACACTTGATTAAAACAGCACAAACATGAAATCCAGAATAGAAAAATGAAAAATAGAAAGGTTAAAATTCATGCAACACAGATATTATGAGTAAGAAAATGACATTTTTATGATAAAATAAAGTTTTATATATACAGTACTTACAAAGTAATTACACAGCTACAGTTTCAACTTGCACGGCAGCTTAAATTTTAAAAAAATTTGCAGATAACGCATCAAAGTTTAGTGCAGGTGACTGTCCCACCCACTAATGGGAATACCAGGAACGACTTAGCAGACAACTTCATTCTGTTTATGCCACATGTCCATCGGAGGGGAGGATGGAGGGCTCCTCAATCATGTAATTACTTGGTAAGTACAGACAGTCTCCAGGTTATGATGGGTCCGGCTTAAGGCATTCCAAGGTTACGACACTTTTCAAATATATTCATCAGAAATTATTTCCCGGTTTACGACGCATGTTCCAGGGTTACGAAGCGTCGTACGCCAATCCGACAGAAGAAATATGGCTCCACAACGGCAGAATAATAAAAATTTGGTGGTTTTCTTATGAAAAACTCAATAAAAATGCAGTTTACATCATTTTCACTACACCCAGAGCATTAAAAGTAAGGTTTTCTTAGGATTTTTGAGGATTTTCGACGATTTTTCGGTTTACGACACGGTGTAAGAATGGAACCCCCATCGTAAACCGGGGACTGCTTGTATATATTAAACTTTATTTTATCATAACATGTCATTTTTATATAAATAACTTACCAAGTAATTACATAACTGATTCCAACACTGACAGGAGGTGGGATACATGGACATATTCTACTCCAAAACATTAAGGTATGGTAATATCTTTGAAATACAAAAGTCGCTAGCATTGAATACAATGATGGTATAGCCAGGAGCGCCTGTTACTTAACCTTTCCTGCGAAGGAGAAGTCCGATGGCTAGCAAAGCATCATTGGAAGTTTTGCAGCAAAGGAGCTAACTGATGGCTAGCAAAGCTTCATTAAGTGCCCTTGCCATGGGAGCACTACCACAACAAAAACAACCAGATAACACTGTCACCTACACTGGAATAAAAACCACAACCCATCGACTGAGAGTGATGGGTGCTCCAGGTACACTGTAACCCCCGGCTCCCACACAAATCAGCACCTTATTACAAGGTGAAGAGATAGTAGGAGAAAATCCTATGCTTCCTTCTGCAGTACCATGCCAGTTACTAATAATAGTAAGGCACTGCAAAAATTTAAACACTTTTAACTTTCCTGAAACAGGAGAGAAGATCGATTACACTTCCAGAAGGTTGACTGTAGAATGGACATAAGGGGTATATATTGCCTTAAGGCTAATGAGGTAAAAGCTGTTCTGACATCTTTAGCCTTCACTTAAAAGTAGGCCAAATGCTCTCCCGAATCTAAGAGTGGTCTCAGAAACCAAGTCCATTCACGAAAAAAGAACAGTATGTTCTTAGAGGGCAAAAAGGGTCCTTGCCGGAATACTAAAGGTTATGAATGGCCCTCTGTACTTCCGATCCTGCTCAGGTAATACCTGAAATCTCCAACTAAATACAGAGCTTTCTACTCTTCCCCAGAGCCAAGGATGTGGGGAGAGTTGGCACAGATGTTCAGAAACTGGCACCAGGCGCTAGGTGTTCTGAGCTGGCGCCAAGCTGTAGGTGGTCATATGAGCTGGCCACAAGGAAAGCTAATCGCTCGGGAGCTGGCAGGCGCTCCTAGGTGCTTGGGGCATGAGCTGGCACCAGGCAAGCTGACACATATGTGAAGGTTTTGTTCTTCCAGGGACCCTTCCTGGAAATTTCCTGGTTCCCCAAGTGGGCTCCCCCGTCTAGACCAAGAAGTGAGAAGCAGTCTAAGACTATCTAGACCAAGAAGTGAGAGGCAGTCTAAGACTAGTCTCATGATGAGGGACTTCCCTTCCAAAAGTTTAAGTTCAGAGTGCCACCACCGCAGGTCTGACTGAAAACCCGGTCTTGGGAAAAACAGCAGAGTCCGGCTATGATTCCGTCCCTGTTGGCCTTGTGGGAAAGGCTGATGTTCATGGCCAGAAAAGACATCAAAAGTAAGCGGAGAAAAGGCTTGCGAGAAGGCTTATGCTGTACAGGTCGAAGCCTAAATTCCCGAACTGGAAGGCCCTGTCTCGTAAGGGTCTGAGATACTCTTTGGAGTATGTATGTGGACATGAGGGAAGTATCCTGCATCTCCAAGAATTCCACCCAATTGCCTGGAGAATGGAGAACAGGACTCTGGTTCCTCTCCGCAAGCAACCGATCAAACTTGCAGACAACTAAGCGGACTAGTTGCCGACCCTGCCAGTACTTGACAGCTACAGCCATATGGACATCAGGGCAGGATTGGTACCTCGTAGAGACTGAAACATATGTGGAACTGTAAGTGGAAAGTCAAATGCCAACAGCATCTGGTGTACCCAGGTGGTCACCAATCCAAGAACTGACCAGACCCAACGTTGCTTGATTTTGCTGATCAGACGAGAAGTGGTGCTTTCAACGTGGTATGGCCGTTGGCCTAAAACTAATATCTGACACACTTATAGAAACTTGGAAAGTCCATAAGAGACACAAAAGCCTGGCCATGGGATAACAGTGGCCTTGAACCAAAAACCAGGCGTGACTACTTCTTCTGCGGTCAGACACAATGCTCTAAAAGAAATAGTCCGTGAAAAGGAATTAGACATTCAGTGGCGGGAGCCTAGTATGGCTAGATGGTGCTGAATGCTCTGGAACAGGCGTCAGGTGCTTGGAAGTCGGCGCCAGGCAACAGAAAGCTGGCGCCAGGGGCTCGGAAGTTGATTTCAGCCGCTCAGGAACGGGCACCGCTAGTAAGAGGGTTCATGGCACTTTCTCTTCTGTTGGAGTCCAAGCAAGTTCTTCCAGCAAAAGAATGCTCATGAGGGCAGATATTGTCATTCCAAAGGCAATTGGACTGAGAACGAGATATAAGGAACTACAGTGAAACCTGTAGGAAGGCTGAGAGCTGAAGATAGCCTTCTGACCATTGGACAGGAAGCAGAAAAATGGCAACCATTATCTGCGTGTCTTCCAGAGGCCATGAGAAACCAAAAAGACGTCATGGTGCTTAAAGTCTGCATCAGAAACTTTGAAACTGGATCAAAACTCTCATATACAGCTGTTTAACTGATTCACGTTTTGGTGGATAACCGAGTCCCCAGATGACTCATCCACTAATGTTAGTGGGGTTAGAAATTATCAGACCATCTAAAAGTAGCTGTGATTCCCTTGGTAGACGGCTGAAGGTGAAGGAAAAAGAGTACTAAAGCTCCCTTCTTGAGAGCTCAAGAAAGGAGTGAAAATTTCAAAAAACTATCTCAACCATCCTTATCCGCATAGGAGAGGACTAAGAGGCCAACTGAAATGATGTTTCTCTGTAACACTTGAGAGTCTTCTATCTTCTTAGCCCCTACTCCTATGTCAGTCAAGAAAAACCATTTAATTCCAAAATACACTTGTCTTGCTCCCTTCCCAACTCCCTGATACTACTTGGAGGCAAAGAAAAAACCACCAGAGGTGGGAGCTTCCTTCAACAAGCTCATAAATTCGTACACCAAAGTCCCTGACTGCAAGGGACAGGGCTCTGAGACACTAATTGACCCTACAAAGAGAGAAACTTCGGCTTGTCTGGAACTCTACGCAAAGGTGGAACAGGTTGAAGAGTCAAAAGCGCCTGTGAGTGGTTGCAAGGTGCACAAAGGCAGAAGTCCGATACCAAAGAGTGGGCATCGGGTGATCAGATACTAGCATCAGCCACTTGAAGACAAGAGATAGGCGTTCAACTGGAAAATGGGGCTTAAAAAAGAACAACAGTATGTTCTTAGAAGAGACAGGTGGCGAGTCAGAGTAATTGGTGCCAGACACTAGAAGGCTGGTGCCGAAGCATGAAAGCTGGTGCTGGGAGCTCTATATGGACATGAGTCAGGCGCTAATGGGTGCTCGGGTGCTACTGGGCGCTCGGGCACTGTTGGCTTGGACCATGGTGAATGCTCAAACACTGCTGGTCCACTTGGAACCAAATGCAGGCAGTCCCCAGTTATCAGCAGGGGGTTCTGTTCCAACGACGCGACGATAAGCAAAAATCGCAGATAACTGAAAATCAGTGATTTTCAGTGGTTTTTGGCAGGTATCGGCGCCGATAAGCTCCGAAAATCGCCGATTTTCAATTATCAGCGCCAATAAGCGGAAATCAACACATATCGGCACTGAAAATCGCTGATTTTCTTCGCTAGACAAGCACCGAAAAACCGGATCACCGATAACCGAGCCTGCCAATAACTGGGAACTGCCTGTACCAACACTTCACAGCCTGGAGTTCACAAGACAAAAGCACAACAGACATAATAAGAAGGCTGAAAACTACACTCCTGTTCCCTGAGCTGTTTACAGGAGAGCAGAGAAGTACAAAATCATCTGACTATCGCCTCATACACTGAAGTATTATTACTACGGGCAACAAATGCACTTCCCCTTGGATGCCTTTCCACAGGCTGTTCGTCAATACCTGCAGACACCAGGCTCGACCTAGTGGGTAAATACCCGGGGGCAAAATCCCTTTCAGACTCCCAAGGACCATCAGTATGCATCCTCCCAGCTTCGGGGGAGCCTGACAGGGACTGGGTTTAGGATATCTGAAGGGGCCAGATAGCCACCTTCTCCACAACACATCCAGCAAGACGCCTTTCCAATGGCTGTCTGTCGATACCTGGGACCGGCAACAGGCTCGACTGAGGATGCAACTACCCGGGAACTTCCCACCAGCCTCCACTGGGCTTTCAGTATGACTTCTACCAAGTTTAGGAGAGTATGACAGTGACTTAGGTCTTGGATAACCAGCGGGCCAGATAATCACCTCCTTCACTGCACAACACTTCACATTCACAGGGTTAACTTCTGTTAACCCATACACAAGACCAGCAAAGGCACGGGAAGGAAGCGAAGGATCCAGGTGCAGGAGCAAGTGATGAAAAATAACGAGGGCCAGTAGCAGGAGAGAAAATTGATGCAGGGAGAAAGCTGGCGCCAGAAGATCAGGAGTCGGTTCTGGGAGCTCTCAGCTGTCACCAGGCTGTAGTTGGCACCAGGCTAGCTGGGCGCCAGGCAAGCTAGTAGCTAAGGAACTAAGAGCTCAAGAGCTGATGAACACTTTAGAAGCTCAGAGCACGGTTCCCGGCTGTCGAGAGCGGCTACTCTCCTCAAAAAAAAGGCAACTAAAATTAAAGTACAATTTCTCTCCTTACAGGCAGTCCCCAGTTATCAGCGGGTTTGGTTATCAGCAGGCTTGGTTATTGGCAATTCGGTTTTACGGGGCTTGTCTAGTGACGAAAATCAGCAATTTTCAGCACCAAAAATCGCGATTTCCGCTTATCAGCGCCGACAATTGGGTACTGGCACAGGTACAGTGCCGAAAATAGCTGATTTTCGGTTATTGGTGATTTTCGGTTATCATCAGGCCGTCAGAACGGACCCCCCACCGATAACTGGGGACTGCCTGTATTACGTACTGCCCTTACATTTTTTTTAGCTCTCTGCAAAGAAAAGTGTAAGAATAAGAAGATGTTCAATTATTCCTTTACAGACAACAGTTTGAAGTATACAGAGTACCATATATGGACATATCTCAATTCCTATCAAATGTTAATCGAGACTTGCAGATATGCATTTCATTACTGAAAATATCAGTCCAGTAGCAAACACAATATTTAAGTTTATTATACTAATCGGAAAAGGAAAGTCAACCTTTACCAACAATAGTTACAGTACACAGAGTACTGTCATACAGACATATCTCAAATCCTATCAAATATTATTTGAGACTTGCAGATCTGCATATCGTACCGAAAATATCAGTCTGGTGGCGAACACAATATTTAGATTTATCACGCTGCTCGGAAAAGGAAAGTCAACCTTTACTGACAGTAGTTTGAAGTACACAGAGTACCATCATACAGACATATCTCAATTCTTATCAAACATTATTTGAGACTTGCAGATATGTATTTTATTATAGAAAATATCGGTTCGGAAGCAAATGCAATATTTATGTTTCATTACGTTAATTGGTAAAAGTGGTAGAGCAAGCAATGTTCATGTTTAATTGATAAATTACGTTAATGGTAGTTAATCAAATAATTGCAAATTCGCTACTGGAGCGAAATATGATAACCCTGAATCAGATCTTAATAAGAAAACAATAAAATACTGATCCTGAAATCTGTAGGCTTGAAGGCTACCTGAAAACAGTGATAATACTTCGCTGAAACCCGGTTTCCAAACGGCAAATTCAAGAACAAAGCTGCCATCGCAAAAGCAGAATAAGGTTGTCTGCTAAGTTGTTCCCGGTATTCCCGTTAGTGAAGCATCACCCGTGATTTTTTTTATTTAAGCTGTCGAGCAAGTTGAAACTATAGCTATGTAATTATTTGGTAAGTTACTTATATAAAAAACATTATTATCTTCAAAACCTGAAAATATTTTTACTTCTTACCAAGTATAACAAAGTCAAAAGTGAATTTCTGAAGAAACTACCATAAAAAAGCAGACCTCTGCTTTCTGATAAGTTTGTTTAGGTTTCCTTTACCTTATTTTAAAGAACGACAGCAAGGTGACTACTTCCGTGGCACCAATCCACTTTCTTGTATTTGACAACTTGCCACCTAGCTGCTCACAACCCTAGAATAAAGTACATATTATATAAATGCATCTAAAGAGTAAACATCTTATTCATGCTCTCAAAGGATATGCTATCTACATAACATAGCATTTAGCAACAAAACCAATTATCAAATTCTTGTTCTTTGGAAAGTATTTCTTGCTATAGAAACGGAATTGATACAAGTTCACTATTATTGAAAATGCTATGCTAAAGGAAATGTTACTCAACTGAGCACCATAGTCCAGAATCACAAAAAAAACATGTACATAAAAAACTGGTAGTCCCAATTAATAATCTAAAGATTACTTGTGAAAAATTGAAAGAACCATCACGAGACTGAAACAGGACAACTGTTTGTATAAAACCATTCCCTTTCGAAGCTTCCAGCATCAGATACCGATCTATGCACATTTCAAGACCATACTCTGTTACTTTTCCACTTCTCAGCACACAGTTCAACTCATACTTGCAGGGATAAGTCCCACAAAAATTGGCCAGTGGGATGTAAAATGTCAAAGCAGCACTGCTCACAAAAAATTATCAAAAATAAAAAAAGCCACATATTACGATTCAAAAAGTCACAAGCACCAAACTAACAAGACTACTTTTCCAGTTAACTCTAAGAGGTCCTAATACTGTATACAGTTAAAATAATTTAGCTAATCATTAAAGGATTTTCTCAGTAGTATTCAGAGGACTAGAACATTAACAAAACCCATAACAAATACAATACGCCATGCAAAACTCATTACAAAAAAAAACATTCATGTCCTAGAACAAAGATCCCGCACCATAACACAAACTAAATATGTACAGCTAAAGAGTCTCACCACATGGTCTCAAACATTCCAGGAAGAGATTTTCCTAATGTCAATGATGTGAGACCAACACTTTCATTTAAAGAAAACTGGAATTTGTGTTTCGGGACACATGTCAGGAGATGCTGCTTGACTATCTCTCTCATGATCTGAAAAATAATAGGCATGAAGCAAAGAAGAAGAACAAAATGTGGTCACACCCAGAATAGGGAAAACACAAGAGAAATAGCAATCCTAGATAATCCTTATCCTATACATCACATTTCACTCTGCTTTTGTCAAAACCATTCACCCTTATTGTCACATTACCAAGGCATCATTACATTACCATACTGTTGCCATCAACTTAATTTTACACAAGTTTATGGTGTGATTTTCTACCTAAATGACTTGGATTGCACAAAAATAATAAAATTTCAAGTAACCATAGGAAAACAAAGAAAGTATGAATAAAAAATGGTTAACCTATTGAACATTAAAAAGGATGACAATCTCATTAAACACCTTTAAATGAAAGCTGACCACAGCAATTATCTGTTCTATATGGATAGCCAGAGATGAGCATTCGAGTTGTCAAAAAAAAAAAAAAAGATAAATAAATAAAAATCAGAAATCAAACCCCTTCAGCATGCTCATTCATAACATTACTCCTAGTCACCTAAAACAGTATCAACTACCAAATACGAAAACCTTATTAATGTCTCATGTTCTTGAAGAAGTAAAGAAAAAAGTACACACGGATCGAATTTACCTTACGACACCTGAAGGAACAATCATGGTTTGGAATAATCACCATGAAAATTTACAGGATTTTAAATGTAGTTTACTCTAAACCCCTACAATGCATTTCAAATGATATCAGATTAACTTCTTTTGATGATTTTGGACTATGGTCCCAATTAGCAAAATGCCTGAGTTAAAAGGTCATCACAATGCCTAGATGTCTTCCATTTACTGCATGAAAATGGTTACACATAAGTCTGAATAGTTACTAAATACTTCTGCCCTTCCATGGCTCATCTCGGACCTATCTGTGGCTGATTGCAAAATTATGCAATGTGCCACATAAGAATCACTCAGTTGTATTACTTGCCACAAAAAAAAAACTTCTACTCCATAAATACCAACTCCTTACTTCATTTGTGCCTTGATATCCAGTATATGTGATCAGCTAAAGGTTTGCTAAATTCTTAAAACTAGCAGTGGTTATTCCCCCACCCCACATCATACAGAACCCCTTGTCTGATCAGCCTCACTTCACTTTTAGCCTCTGCCTGTATGATGGGAGGAGGATATGCTACGCAGAATAAGAGGTTTATTTTTTTGTTATCAAACATTAAAATTCACTTCAAATTTGCATATGACATTTACACAAATAAATTCTTATTAATTATGCCATATAAATACAGTAATCCCTCATTTATCTGAATTAACAAGGCCCTGCCAGATACTGGAAAATTTTGGATATCACAAGAAAACTCTACAGATGTGAAATGGCAATTTTGTCACCTTCTTCTCCTTATTTTGTCACTACAAAGAATACACTACAGTACTTTATACACAATAAAAACCAAACTGTGCAGCATAGTATTTATAAACTATGAAAAGAAATTTGCCATTCAAATGCTCTTTCTCTTTTCTGCAAGCAATTCAGAAACTGCTTATGTGGGCCAGATTTGAAAAACCTCTTTTTTTTTATAAAGAAACTATTCAGAGAGAGAAAAGGCAAGCAAACACACGGCAGTGTGATACATACGTGTATGTATACATATGCAGACATACACGTATGTATACATACGCTGATTTTATATTAACTCTTACAGGCTGGCCTATAAATACATCAACAAAACCCCATGACTGGACAAATGTAAGGTTTGTCAATTAAAAAAAAAACCACACATCAATGGAAAGAGGAAGATATGCTCAGAGTATAAACAAAAATTCTCAAAAGTTTTTTCTACCTGGCACAGGAAGTTGCAAGTTAATATTTCCAACCTCTTTTCCAAGACATTTGTAAAAATATGCTAATTTTAGTGAGCTATACATGGTCTTTCTAATAGTTTTTTGTACTTTATTTTGCAGCATTACAATCACAGCTCACATACTATCATAAAAGACAAGAACTACAACCAGTGACAAATATAAGTAAACCCCGTATTCACGTTCTCACGATTCACAGACTCACCTATTCACAGATTTCTCTGTGGAACATATATACACATTATCTGCGGAAAATTCACCTATTCGCGGTATTTTTCACTGAGAAATATTCACTAATTACTGTATTTTCATATTTTCATGACTAAATGCACTTTTTGTGATAAAACTATTAAAATACTCAAGTTTCCAGGTAGTGCTCGAGTTATGATAATTTGCCATACATAATTCGATTTTGCAATGGGGTAAACAATTAATACCAATACGACAATATTTATAAAATATTTTTAAATTTCACACAGACAGGTAGCAGTGTACAATCAGGCAGTGAGAGAGACCAAATTACAAGAGACAAATTTCTTTTCCTCCATCTCTTTATCCCATCTTCTAGTTAAAAAATTAAAAAAGAATGATAAAAGTATTGTTAGTAACGTTATACTCTTCCATAAATGCATACAGCCATAAAAAACCAAATGAGAAACTTGTTTTGCTTATAACCGAATCGGATAACAACAGCTGTTTTGCTTGTATTTCAACCATCATACGGTAGTAAACAATTACCACAGCTATGTTACAAATGATGGTTTTATGTTACAAATGATGGTGAGTACAATAGGACTGACATATTTTTACATTATACCTTATTCGCTATAGATAAAAGATCAGCAAGGAAATATACTGCTAAATTTAAGCTGCAAGTTGTAGCTGAAGCTGAGAAAACAATGTTCAAGCTACTAATGACTATAAATCATTGTGCATCGGCAACAGGATGGAACTCGGTCGTAATTAAAATTGGAGAGGAAGTATTATAATCAAAACTACTGGGCACGAAAGAACACATTACTGTACTGATGTTTTTACGCTGATAAACAATAAATACGTAAAGCTTGTATTTTGATGAAATCAAGTGAAAATAGCAAACGGAATCTGATTTTTTTTTTTTACACAAAACAAACATACCCCCAAACGGCCGTCGTCATCTATTAATGAAAAAAATAGCTAAATGAATTTCACAACGAGATGTATTTTAGTTATATTTCGGCTTAAAAACACTTTGTATAACTAAAAATAACCTTGCCCCATATAGATATAAAAACACTTTGTATAACTAAAAATAACCTTGCCCCATATAATTCATTTACGCTAACTAGAAGCAAGAAAAGCACTCTGGACTCAGTTAAATACAGCGAAATAAACACCGCATTATTGATTTCCAAACCAAAACATTGAATACAGTGAAGTAACGCAGAATATTTTTAAAAATCCATGGAAAAGATGCATATTCATTATGTTAATGTTTGTATAATACGATAGTAATATGTGAATATAGAGTACAGTAAAATATAGGCTAGCTACCATATATGTATACGATATACCATAGTGTAGGCTAAGTTAATTCTTGTTTGTTATTCAATTCCTCTTTGTATTGAATTATCATAAGTCACTCTTCATGAACCTATAGAATTAGCTGATATTAATAACTACTATACCATGTATGTATAGAGTATACTTTATAGTGTAGGCTAGGCTACTATATATGTATACTGTACATGGTACTGAATACCCTAATGTAGGCTAGCCTATATTTGAGATATTTTTTCCAAAAAATGATGGGTTTCTTGGAACCTAACCCCATCATAAGTAGGATAATACCTGTATAAGCATTTTTAGAGTTTTTTTTTTTTTTTTTTTTGTGTTTGAACTATCAAAATTGGCAGTTCTAAGTGTTTTTAGAAGGGTTTTAGGTATTTGCGGACTTTAGCTATTCGTGGGGGATGTGGTACACATCCCCCGCGAATATGTGGGTTTTATACTGCATAAGATGTACCGGAAAGGTGAGTTATACATGTTCTTTCTAAGAATTTTTTGGACTTTATTTAGAAAAATTACAATTAAAGCTAACAACATTGTAAAAGATAAGAACTAAAACCAACAACAATCAAAGTACATTTATGAATAAATATATACGAGATGTACTGGAACGGGATGATGTAGTACATTTTGACACAAAATCTTTTGGGAGACTATTCTCCTTCATATCACTGAGCTGAGGTATGAGTGTTGCCAAAAGAGTTGCCACAAAGTCATTTATGACTATTCAAGTGACTTAAATGCTTTCCTGCGAAATTCATTGAAAAACTATGGCATGAAATAATCATATGGCATGCGCTGGTAGTTTTCATATGCAATTATTAGATATCATAAGATATGTCCTGTCCCAAGGGAGTTAAGAAGCTACCATTTTGTACTGCATCTTGGTAGTACACGTACCTCCGCATTAAAAATCTTGTAAACATTTCATTCAAATATGTATGTGTGTGTGTGTGTTTGTGTGTGCAGGGCTTTCAAAAGATGTCTCACAGCAATATTTTTATTTAATTTTTATGACATACAAAAACTTATGAAATCTATATACCATCAGAAATCCACCATATGCTCCTAAAGCTTAGGCTATTGTAAATCATCGGTTGCAACATTTGGTAAATATGAAATGCTCTATATTTAATGATGAACACAATCATATTAATTACACTGCATCCATGGATATTAACTTTATTATGTACTGTACATCAAGTTCACACTTTGAGTATGAGCTGAGTTCTCGAAGGTATGAGAATCAACCTATGAGTACTCGTAAGGTTTTGAGAGAGAGAGAGAGAGAGAGAGAGAGAGAGAGAGAAACAGCAACTGTTATTACAGTACTTATGAAAAGTTTACACTTTACATTTCACTAAAGTGATTACATTTACACTACATGGAGAGAGAGAGAGAGAGAGAGAGAGAGAGAGAGAGAGAGAGAGAGAGAGAGAGAGAGAGAGAGAGAGAGAGAGAGAGAGAGAGAGAGAGAGAGAGTTACAGACATCAGACATGACACAGTGGTAAAACTGAACAAACAGCAAACAATATCTAAAAGCAATTGTTTTTATCATGTCTTGGACTCATATGGACAGGCAATCCCTATTGCCCCCAAATGTTTAATGGTTATGACTGAAAGAAAAGTGAGCTATAACTAAATGGAAAACTTAGTCTTTTGTTTGTGCCATATGAACAAGCAATATCTTCAAGTACTGTGCTTTGTAGTTCAATTCATTTGGTAAAAATTCAGTTCTGATGATTTCATGTAAATTGCACTTCAATAAGCAATTGTATTAATGTTTGTCTCTCTCTCTCCCTCTCTCTCTCTCCAATTGACATATGATTACCTAAGTTTTTGTGACGTGTTTTGGACTGGTAAGAATTCCTAGATTTTCTTATGCCATACCATACAGATAGTATAATAGAATTACCCAGAGAGAGAGAGAGAGAGAGAGAGAGAGAGAGAGAGAGAGAGAGAGAGAGAGAGAGAGAGAGAGAGAGAGAGAGCACAGAAATTGTGTACTGTTTTTACCTCAATGTGATATGTGTAAGTATACAAATGCATACATACATGATGTATGTATAAACATGCACACATACACAGACTAAGACAGTGATAGGCAAGAAAAGCTCCCAAGGACATGAAACCCTGTCCAACACTCTCCACTCAGCTCTCCCAGAGCTCCTACCCTGTAAGCACTTACCCCAGCCTACCCCCTAACAATACTTAGCAACTCAAAAGGATAAACAAAATGACTTTTAAGTGACAATGCTTTTATGCCTATAACAGTCACAAAAGCTTCATTGCAGAAAAGGGCCCTCCCTGCCCTCCCCACTCAGTTCTTCTAACTCCCCCATGCTTACCCTGACCTGCCAACCCAACAACACCCCTTTCCAAGAGTGTTTATAACTGTCGCAGAGATACCATTATCTCTTTCCATCCATACAGCATTGCCAACAATCCAAGTGTGGTTTATAAACTGTATGTATTGGATGCACATATATATACATACATAATACCTATATATATATATATATATATATATATATATATATATATATATATATATATATATATATATATATATATATTTATATATATATATATATATATATATATATATATATTTGTATGACCATTATATTGTGAGTACAATTGTTTGCCGATTTTCCCTTGGTGGGTTGTTGCCTCCTTACTTTTTGTTTTCTTTAGCAGCAGGAGTTGATGTCTGTCTGATGTCTTCGACAACGTCAGTCAAGTTTAGGTAATCATCGCAAGGGTCCAGACAGCATAGCAGCATGGATGTGTTTAACAGTCAGTAGTAGTTAAATGTTGGCCACTACAGTATTTGAGGATGTGAACTAGCAGTTCAAGTTCAAGGACTAATTGATGACTAACCCTTGTCATCAGAGGAGAGGAGGTATTCCTCTGAGACAGCAGTTTGGCAATCGATCAACTCTGCTGTGAATGTCTGTGTTTTATGGAGATGTTCTGTTTGCCGTGTGGCAACGGTTTAAAAGACTTCACGGATTAGTAGTTTGATGGTCATCCTCGATGACCTTTGATGGTCATCCTCTGTGACCCTTGTTGGTGGTCTTGACATCTCTGGGTAGATGTTCAGTTTTGTACTGTAGGTGGATTGTGAATTATTATTACAGATATTTATGAACTGACTGTTGTTATGAGTGAATTGGTATTTATGATACTTTGGATTATTATTTATGCTGCTTTATTGAATTCTTAGATATTTGGGTATTTTTGGTTATACCACTATTTGTTAATTGATGCTACTTGTAATAATTATGCTGTCTGTAATGTTTGTTTTCTTGATGTAGCGTGAGTGTTTACTTTGATTTGATGTTTTGATAGTTTTGCTTGGGCACGTAACTAATTTTCCTACATATTTATGACTGACTCTTTGATTGTGTGAAGTTGTATATTTATTGATTTACGCCAGACTTGACTCACTTGTAAATATGTATATACCTTATTATAATAAATTAATATTAAGGCCACTTTTGGGTACTGTTCTGTTCCTCCCCGCTTTGCTCATCACCTCTCGTCAGTCATTTCAGCCCAATTGTTTGTTAGTATTTCGAACCTGATGATCTCGAGGTAGTGAAGTCATAACAATTGGCGACCTTAGGCCAGGATTGGTTCTGTTTTGAGCTGGCGGGGGTGTGGCAGCCTCGGGGGAGAGTATTTTGAGTGTAAAAAAAAATTTTTTTGTAATTTCTTTTTCTGTTAGGTAGGGAGGTGTGAGACAATCGTTTGCCGATTGTTCCCTTGGTGGGTTGTTGCCTCCTTACTTTTTTGTTTTCTTTAGCAGTAGGAGTTGACATCTGTCTAAGTGTCTTCGAGAGCGTCAGTCAAGTTTGGGTAATCATTGAGTCAGGGTCCAGACAGCATAGCAGCATGGACGTGTTTAACAGCAGGTAGTAATTACCTATTGGCCACTACAGTACAGGCAGTCCCCGGTTTGCGATGGGTCCGGCTTACGACGTTCTGAGGTTACGACACTTTTCAAATATAGTCATCAGAAATTATTTCCCGGTTTACAATGCATGTTCCAGGGTTACGACGCATGGTATGCCAATCCGACGGAAGAAATATGGCTCCAAAATGGCAGAATAATCAAAATTTGATTTTTTTTTATGAAAAAACTCAATAAAAATGCAGTTTACATAATTTTCAATACACCCAAAGCATTAAAAATAAGATTTTCTTAGGATTTTTGACGATTTTTCGGTTTATGACGATTTTCGAGCCTGACGCCTGCTCAAAATGAAAAATGGAACCCCATCCCAAAACCGGGAACTGCCTTGTATTTGAGGATGTGAACTTCATTCTGAGTTTTCGAAAAAAGTTGATGACTAACCCTAGTCATCAGTGGAAGGAGGCATTCCTCTGAGACAAGTTTGGCTGTCGATCAACTCTGCTGTGAAACGTCTGTGTTTTTTTGGAGATGTTCCTGTTTGTCACCATGGCATTTTGATGACTTCACGGCAGTAGTTTGATGGTCATCCTCGATGACCTTGATGGTCATCCTCTGTGACCCTTTGTTTTATGACATCTCTGGGTAGATGTTCAGTTTTGTACTGTAGGTGGATTGTGAATTATTATTACAGATATTTATGAATTGACTGTTGTTATGAGTGAATTGGTATTTATGATACTTTGGATTATTATTTATGCTGCTTTATTGAATTCTTAGATATTTGGGTATTTTGGTTATACCATTATTTGTTAATTGATGCTACTTGTAATAATTATGCTGTCTGTAATGTTTGTTTTTCTTGATGTAATCACAAGTGTTTACTTTTATTTGATGTTTTGATAGTTTTGCTTGGGCACGTAAACATAATTTTCCTACATATTTATGACTGACTCTTTGATTTTGTGATGTTGTATATTTATTGATTTATGCCAGACTTGACTCACTTGTAAATACAAACCCAATATTATAATAAATTAATATTAAAATCACTTTTGGGTATTGTTCTGTTCCTCCCCCTTTGCTATACACCTCTCGTCAGTCATTTCAGCCCAATTGTTTGTTTGTATTTTGAACCTGATGATCTTGAGGTAGTGAGGTCATAACAATATATATATGTATATCTATGTATATTATATATATATATATATATATATATATAATATATATATATATATATATATATATATATATATATATAAGGGATTTTGACAAAGGAAAAATCTATTTCTGAGGAAGGTCCGTGTCACCCGGTGAAATTCCATTACAGCACGAATTTCTAGGTATAACATTGCTAGATATACCAGAGAAAAAGAGCTTTCAGGAAAGCTGGGTTACTACCCCAGTCGATCGCCTTCTAGGAAGACGTCGGTATAAGAAGGGTGAGTGAAATACCACTACCACGGAAACCTACTCGAAAGATCTCTCCCTATCAAAATCCCCGAACAGAGCGGTGAGCCGTTACAGCCCCACACTCAACACCCGCCAGGACGGCGACACCAGCGCCACCTACCTCATTCCATGCTAGCATTAACCCCAGACTTGGCATGTGCAAGTGGGGAGGAGTACTAGGTGATCAGGGGAGGGTCACCGGGTGACACGGGACCTTCCTCAGAAATAGATTTTTCCTTTGTCAAAATCCCTTTTCTGAGTCCAGTCCGTGTCAGCCGGTGAAATAGTGATAGAGAATCATGCCAAGGCTGCAACTACTGGAAAAAAAATTGGGGGTAATCTGAAGAAAAGGCAAAATTTTAACAAAATAATTTTAATTAAAGTAATCTCTTCCATGAAGCAAGAATACTAAGACTAAGGCATACTAAATCTAAGGCACATCAAAAAACTTAATACTATGAAACACTGGGAGGTCCCGACACTGATGGGAAGAAGCCCTCAAAAATCTTAAAATTACTTAAAGCAAGTGAAACATGAAATGTGCACAAAACAATTGCAAATACAACCTTAATACTATACACGTAAACTTAGGCTAAACACGTAAGAGACAAGATCAATGAAAATTAACACATACAGAACATATACATATATCTGGGGTACATGGAGCCAAATAAAAAAGTCCAGTACCCATAAGAAAAAACAATCATGGCATGTCAGATTACACTTTTCCATCAACAGATACAAGATACATCAATATGAGGAGCCAGGCAGTGAGGCATAATCAACCAGGAGAATAAGCAGATAAGTAAATGAGGCAGGCGGGCGGGGGAAAGGAAAGGATAAGGATATGATTAATTAAGGTGGGAGATGACACTTCCCACTGCTATGGTAGAAAATTTCAGGGCTTGAGTGATTTTTAAATAGTGGCGTTTAAACACTAGAGGTGATTTCAACCCGAAATTTAGATAACTCTGAGAAGTCCATATTATGAAAGTAATTAATGGAAGTAGCAACTGCTCGAATATCATGAACCTTAGGAACTGAATCTGGGTTGGCCTGTTTAATGAAATATAGAATTTGTTGTCTTATAGCATTTAGTGAAAGAGTACCACCTTTCTCCCTGATAAAAAGAGGACCCGACTTACTCTGTGGAGTTCTTAAAAGGTAAGATTTAAGTGTATAAACTGGACATAAAGACTGGTCTTGAGGAAGGGCACCACCTTCCAAGGAGACCACCTGTCCTGTGGGTCTTCGTTCTTAGCTAAAAATCTAGGGTCAGGGGAAAGGAGGACCTCTCCAGATGGGAGGAAGTTCACAAAATTATCACCTCTAGTGAGAGCCGACAGCTCTGAGATTCTAGCACCTGAAGCCAAGCTAATCAAAAATAAAGTCTTCCTTAACAGATCCTGATAAGAGCAATGAAAGTTATCCAACTCTGATGCTAACTTAAGGACGTCATTGAGAAACCACGTAACAGACTGTGGGCGTGATACTGGTCTCAGACGAGCGCATGCTCTGGGGATAGATGAAAAATAGGAATCTGTAAGGTCGATTTTAAAGCCGTAAAGAAATACTTTCTTCAATGCTGACTTGACTGTGGTAATAGTGGCCGGAGCAAGGCCTTTCTCAAACAGTGATCTAAAGAAGGAAACTCCTAAATTAGCTGTCATGATTTTGGCTTCAGATGCTTTTAGGAAGGAGGCTAATTTTGACTGCTGAGTCATACTGTCTAATAGTAGAATCTCTTTTATCTGATTCTAAAAACAGAGTGTTGACAGGGTCAATGTTTGCTCCTTTTGAGCTGCGAATTTTATAAAGTCCATAAAACTAGGGCATTCTGAATCCTTGAGGAAGCTGACACAGTCTTGGTTTGTACTGTCTGGGTCAGAATGGGCTTGGGAATCCGAAGACTCCGTAATCCCAGTTCCTGAAGAAGAGGGAACCAATTGCTCTTCGGCCAATAGGGGCTACTAGGGCTGGTTGACCTTTGAATGTCCTGAGTTTGTGTAAAACTTTCAGCAGTAAATTTATTGGAGGGAAAAGATAAATCTTCTCCCAATTGTTCCAATCTACTGTCATTGCGTCTGTGGCGTGCGCCTGAGGGTCCAGGTTGGGGCCACATAACAGGGGAGCTTGAAGTTGCTCTCCGTTGCGAACAGATCCACTTGGAGGCCCGGAACCCGGCGGCAAATCCATTTGAAAGATTCCACGTCCAGGGACCACTCCGTCTCCAACGGAGTAGTCCTGGACAGGGAATCCGCCACCACGTTCCGGACACCCCGCTAGGTGGGTGGCTGACAGGTGCCAGCCGTGCTTGTTCGCCAGGGAGAAGATAGCAACCATTACTTGGTTTACTCGACCTGATTTGGAGCCGCCCCTGTTGATGCAATGAACTACCACTGCGCTGTCAATACCAACCTGATATGAATCCGGTTGGGGGGCGGATTTTCTTCAGAGTTAGAAAGACCGCCATAGCTTCCAGGGTGTTTATATGGAACTGCTGAAACATTGTGGACCACGTTCCTTGTACTTTCTGTTTTGGTGAATATCCCCCCCAGCCGCTTAGGGAAGCGTCTGTGTGAACAACTAGTGCCGGAGGGGGAAATTGAAGTGGAACTGTTTTGGACAGGCCTCTGACTGAGGTCCAAGGCCGCAGTCTTGTCTTTAAGATTTGAGGAATAGAGGAGACCTTGTCTCTGAGCTTGACATTGGCTCGACTCTGCCACACTCTGTTTATGTCTTTTAATTTGGCTTTTAAGAGCAGGTCTGTCACTGAGGCAAACTGAAGAGACCCAGGACCCTTTCTTGGGACCGGCGGGATGCTGATGGATTTTTGAGGAATCTCCTGGTGAGAGATGCTATCTCTTTCCTCTTGGGAGGCGGAAGAGACAGCGTGTGAGATGACAGATCCCACTGGAGACCCAACCACTGAAACCGGGACTCGAGTCAGCGGGACTTCTCTCTGTTCAGTTGAAAACCTAAATGACTCCAGGAAATTGATGACTATGGACGTGGCTTTCTGACACTCCGGAACTGTTGGTGCCCAAATTATCCAATCGTCTAAATATGCTGCTAGGGATATCCCTTGGGACCGGAGTTGTTGTACTACCGTGTCCGCCAGCTTTGTGAATATCCTGGGTGCAATGTTCAGACCGAAGGGCATGACCCTGAAGGAGTAGGCTTGATTCCAGAGTCTGAAACCGAGGAACTGAGAGAAGTTCCGCGCAACTGGGACGTGATAATAAGCGTCTGAAAGATCGATAGAGGTGGTGACGGCTCCACGCGGAAGTAGAGTCCGAACCTGAGCTACCGTAAGCATGCGAAATTTGTCGCATTTTATGTAGAGATTTAGACGCGACAGATCCAGGATCACTCTTTGCTGATCGGAGTCTTTTTGGGAACAGTGAATAACCTGCCTTGAAACTTTAGGTGCCTTACTTTCTTTATTGCTCGTTTGTTGAGCAATTCTGTCACATAATCCTTTAGGATTGATGTGGGTGGCTGGTAAAACCTGGTTAGAGGAGGAGGGTTTTGATCCAGCTCCATCCTAGTCCTTTGGACACAATGCTGTGTGCCCAAGGGCTGAAGGTCCATTGGTCCCTGAACCAAAACAGGCGACCGCCTACCTGTGTTCTCTCAGTGGGAGGGAGCGGGTTTATTCCCCTACCACGTCCAGGTCTTCCCTTGGGGTGGTGTTGGGCTTCCTCTGTATGAGGGCCTTTGCCCCTTCCTCCCCTTGCAACCCTATTAAGGCCGTGAAAAAACCACGGCCTTCATATGTGGGGTTGTATGCTGGTGAAGCCACATAGGAGGGTGCAGCTGGTTGGACCAGCACATACTGTTGGGGTGAGCCTTGGAGGTAGAAGGCTGTGCTACTGCCGAGACCGGGGCGGCTTGGACTACCGCCTGATGGTGGGGCCTCTTATGCCTCCTGAACGTTTGCCTCCTCTCGATTGGGGGCCGGCCGATTCTGGGGTCTTGCGCTTATAGGCAGAAATGCCCCAGCGAGAACGAAGACTCTGGTTGGCCCGTGTAGCCTCGGCCATGACGTTTGTGACCTCCTCTTCAGGGAAGAGGTTAGGTCCCCAGATCGAGCTTTAACGAGCTTGTTAGGCTCGTGGCGGATAGTAGCATCGGCAAAGATGAACTTTCTACATTCCAGTCTGGCCATGATAAACTCGAACAAGTCAGACTGGAAGCCAGCCAGCAAAGGACTTAGCCAAAACCTGGAAGAATGGTTCGTCCGAGCAGGAGACGGCAGTAGCTTCAGTAAGGCAGCCGGAGTTCAAGGACCGGGCTAACTTAACCCGAGCATCAAACTCCGCCTTCAATGATTCCGGCAGCTTGGGGAGCTGCTCACTGAATTGCGTGGAAGCGCAGAAGGGGTCCAGCTTCCCGACAGTGAAAGTGGACGGGCGTCCACCAGAACTCATTACTTCCTGGGAATACCAGGGAAGTAGGGTCTGTCTCCCTTAGCTGAGGTAAGGGGTTACCATCGAAGCACGCTCGGGCCGTAGCCAGAGCGACTTTGTCCATGCAAGGGGTGGGTAGGTTGTCTCCCAGGGTGAACATCGTAAAGTTGCCCTTGAAAGGAGTCAACCGTGTGTTTGTCTGCCTGCCACTCCGTCAGAGTGCGCAGGAGAGCCGACTGAGCTTGGTCCCTAGGGACGATGACAGTCTCCTAGGAACCTTGTCTGACCGAATCCAGGCTTCCTCCGTAAGCCTCACGAAGCCTGGGTAAGGGGGCAGGAGATCGGGGAAGAACTCCAATTCTCCAACCGTCTCGTGCCAAGACCATCAAGTGTCAGCTTGCCATCATGTTGGATGGCCCGGAGTGCGAAACGCCAAGGGTTACCGACATCAAACGGCGGAGGTCCGCAGTGTCGGGGATAACATACTGTGGTTCGCTGGGGTGGGTGAGCCATTCCCGCCAGTATGTTATCATGACTGGCCAACTTTCAGAGATTTTATTAAATCTCGTATCTAGGTCCTCTGTAAACCTCTTATAGAGCTGATTTGCAAAGGCCTCGTGCGTCAAAAAGCAGGCTGGCGAGGAGGGCTTGGTTTTGCAGCCCTCTTACTCGCGCCTTTGCCGGAGGAACCAGACTTGCTCCCGGAGGCTACAGGTCCTGGGACCTTAGCCTTCGACGGGGAAGGGCAATGCCTTCTGGGAAGTCGAGGACTTATAGCCTTTCGCCTTCCATGAAGTCTTCAACTTCAACTTGGGGATAGCAGACGGAGCTCTATCACCCAAGGAGGAAGACTTCACAAAACCTGCAAAAGAAGAGATGGATGAAGCAGGGGAGTCAAACAAAGAGGGGCCCGCCCAACAACCTCACTTACCTCACCACTTACCACCTGGTCCTGCTCTGTGTTCATCGGTTCCAGGTTAAGATCCAGGCGGCTACATCCTCCGAGAGACCTCAGCGTAGAGATATCCACTTGGGGTGGCTGGGTCTCATCCCGGATTTGCTGGATGATAGGGGTGGCAAGATCTTCAGGCACCGCGGCCGCCACCCGTGCGCGGGTAAAGCAAGTCCCTCAACCTGGCGTCGAGGACGTAGGGCTTCCCGACGGAACATTCCTGCCAAACCCAGCCACCCAGGCCCGGAGGGGATTCCAAGGCAGACTTCTTGGAAGCTTTCATCCGCCTGTAAGAAAACCAACAATTAGCTAAGAAATGAAAACCAGTCCGGGAACCTCATAAACAATATACAATATGAGGAGCATAAAGCGGAGTAAAAGACTGTCACTTACCGACTCATCCTGGACAGTTGTGCAGAGAGCGAAGCAAACCTCACAACCATCAGGGTGCCAAACAACCAGGTCATCCAGCCGGACCGCACAACCAGCGTGGGTCCGGCATACTATGTGACCGTAAGGTTGTTGGAGGGAGGCGGTACACCCTGGCTCCTCACAGCGAACAGTCTGTAAGTAGAAAAAGTACATGAACCTCCCACCCTAAGCAAAATAAAGCTGGCAAGGCCGAAACTCAACTACAACCGGAATACTCCGGTGGAGAAGAACTCCCTTATCATAAACTGGGCCAATAAGCTCTAAATTACACAGAGTGGAAGGTAAGATTTTCACCCGGAGTACTCGGGGAATGAAGAAAAAGAGAAACCAGGAACCAACCATAAGGGCTGCCAGTAAAATAACGGCGGAGCCCCGGGTATAGGGACTCACGAATATAATATATAAAGGAGAGTACTCCTGTAGATAAACAGACTTATCTAAAAACAATAACAAAAATAATAAAATTAACAAGTGATGGTAAAACTCAAGAGAACGGAGGGATCCGCTCCTTTATATAATGAAAACCATCCCACATACTATCTCCCGCCGAGAAACAAGATGGGTAAAATGCTCAATGTTCATAACATAGGCTGAAGCAATTATATTTTACCCAAACCAACGTGAACCCGATGGGGAGACGAGAGGTGAGGACAGTGACTCAACACGCTCGAGCAAACGAACCACCAACCCCAATAACACAGCGATGCTAGGGACGATATGGGAGGGAGCGAATCCCTCTACCAACAGGAGGAGTCCTGAACTCGGAGAAAACGCCATCTAGCGTCACCCGCGCGTAGTCGAGCAAGGCTGAGAGGGGAGGAGGGGAGGGGAGGAGGCTACCAGGAAGGAACAGGAGACAAGGAGAAACATGATCACCCGCTCAACTGCAACCTACCTCCAAGATGAATCTTGGAAGGGTAGTCTACTCTGGGAAGCAACACAGCCCAAAGCCCAACATCTACCTAGGCGTAGCCTAATAAAACCTAACCTAATATAGGCTAGGAAAAAGGGAGGAGTGAAAAGGGAGGAGGAACCAACAGGGAGAGAAATTTTGTGCCGAGAACCAACCGGGATCGAGAATGGGATAAGGGGCGACTAGCCTAGAGGAAACACATCCAAAGAACTCGATTCCCCCAAATGGAGGAAGAGAACTAAGGGGCTCACTCTGCCCACTAAAAAACGAACCCTGGAGGAAACAGCAACAAAACTCCCTCAACCTGAACTCCACACCCAGGGCAAGGGATGGAAGCAAACACTACCACCACATCATACATCAAACAATAAAAATGGAACCAAAATGTGCTCAATAGAGAGCGTAGCCTACCTCGGGAAAAAATATTTTATAAGGCTGCCGCCACCACACCACAAACCAAAAATAAAATAAATAAAATTAAACTAAAAGAGAGCACCATCTTCAAGAAAAAATTAATTAGCCTAGAAGACTAAAAATAAAAAGAACCCAACCTGGAGGGGGGGTACAAGGATCGGGCATCACCCCTCACAAAGGCCGACAGGCCAAAAAAAAACGTAATTCATAAATTGGGGGAGCCACCGCAAGGAACCACCAGGAAGGGAACCAAGGGGGCAAAATCTATCTATAACGACTGGGAGACAACTCCAACTGAAAAGAACAGAAGGAGTCGCCTCATGAAATGGCTCGACATGGCTGGCGGGGGACGCCGTGGCGCATAATAAGATCTCAATATTTATGAAAATACGAGACCAAAACAGCCAAAAAAATAGAACAAAACCCCACAAGAAGATGGTACTTAACTTAGAGATGGTAAAAGCTGCTCGACGCCATCATAGATGAAGAAAATCCAAAATAAAGGAAGACGCACACAAAAGAAACGTGAATCACGTGCTAGAAAATGGAATGAGGTAGGTGGCGCTGGTGTCGCCGTCCTGGCGGTGTTGAGTGTGGGGCTGTAACGGCTCACCGCTCTGTTCCGGGATTTTGATAGGGAGAGATCTTTCGAGTAGGTTTCCGTGGTAGTGGTATTTCACTCACCCTTTATTATACCGACGCCTTCCTAAAGACGCTCGACTGGGGGTAGTAACCCCAGCTTTCCTGAAAGCTCTTTTTCTCTGGTATATCTAGCAATGTTATACCTAGAAATTCGTGCTGTAATGGAATTTCACCGCCTGACACGGGACTGGACTCAGAAATATATATATATATATATATATATATATATATATATATAAATTATAAACTTATCGACTGACTGACTTTACGAGAGACCTACAATATAATAATAATCATATTTAATTTTATATTTTGAAAAATACATAATGGAAAATTCTTTTCCGCTACCGGAAGGTTCATATCCGAGAGATGCTCAGCTTTCGGCAGCATTGTAGTTTGTGTTTTTTGAATGGTAAAAGATTCATTTTTGTAATGTAGGTTTCTATTTCTATTTTTGCAAATAAATGAATAACAAATTACCGTTTTGATGGCTTACACGATGTCTGCATAGGACACAACAGAAGCAGGACACTGAGGAAAAAAATTTTTCAATAATGATTTTGGTAAGTAAAACTGTAATGTATTAGGTTATCATATATATTATTCTTACCAACAGAATCAACAAAAACATTAATAAAGAAGTTATTTACCATATTTATATTTATCAAAATATGTATTATACAATCAGCCATTTAACATTACGATCGAATGTTTTGTCTGCTGAAAAAATAAATGAACCTTAATTTACCAATAGATTGCAACACATTCATTTGTAAACATTGTTTCTTACCGCAGAATCAACAAAAACATTAATAAAGATGTTACCTAAGTAATATATGTTATATATATCCATTAAATATTATAAAAGTATGCAATCAAGGGTAAAATTCAATAAATAAAAATGTTTCCTATAACGGCTCGAGTCTAGAGAACTGAACAAAGCCATGTTATTATTCTTAAAAAGAATGCTAGCACAAAGACTAAATTACAGTATGAACTTAACGAAGCCTTGTTATTATGCCTAAAGAGAATGGTAGCAGGAATTGTCAACCACCAATTGATCGAAGCCATGTTGTTATGCGTAAAAAGAATGTTAGCAGGAATTGCCAACTACCAACTGAACTAAAGCCTTGTTATCCGTAAAGCTCTTGAGATAATCACCAATAGGTGGCAATCACACGATGTTTTATATCTATAAATGTGGAATGTGGCGATCCGCTGTAAATTTTAGTGATATTAACATTTTAATGAAAATATCGATAATAACAACGTAGATATTGATTATAATACTAGCAGTAGTAATTTGATGGTAAGTGTGATAATGATAAATATAATTATAATAAACTTTGTTTTTAATAGGTTATTAGGATAACAAATCGAACCATTTTACGCTTAGGCTACAACATCTACGTGACGTTTCATGTGTATAATTTGTTGTAAATTTTAAATTTTGAGCCTACATTATGTTTGATAGGACGAGGGGATTTTTAGGCCATTTTTTTTTTAAAAGTGCATCTTATAAGCCACAATGTAATGTATTTAATTCAAACCTATAAATAAACAAAAGTAAATAATTGGTCATACGTGTAGCCGATTGGCAATGCAAATGGCTGATAAGAAATGTAAACAGACCAGACAGATGGTTTGAATGCCTACAATAAAATGTTAAATACACTAATAAAAGTATGTATTAATCAAGGAGTTCAAGCAAGATAAGATTTCATATGCTAAACACGTAAAAATAGGAAACTATACATGCACATTTTTGGATAATATAAAATGTATATGTAGGCTAGTCATACTTAGGAGATATGATGGATAATATGGTAGGTACAGAATACATGTACATATGTGGTTGGTCGATAGTTCACCTGAGATCGACTTCAGACCGCTCTGTTCGGAACCTAATGCTGTCAGCTGAAGTCTGGTTCTGACCACCATGTATATATATATAATATATATCCATGTATTTACATATATATATATATGTATATATATATGTTTATGTATATACAGGCAGTCCCCAGTTAATGGCGGGCTGAAATTATATCCAGTTTTTGGCACTTGTCTAGTGATGAAATTATATTTCCGATGCGAATATCACGATTTCCGCTATCTGTAACAATAATTGGATACTGGTGCTGATACATGCCTAACAGAGGGTGCCAATCAGCCTAAAAATCGCTGATTTTTGGTTATCATCACACTCTCAGAACAGAACCCCGTTTAACAAGGGGACTGCCTGTATATATATATATATATATATGATATATATATATACTATATATATATATATATATATATATATATATATATATATATATATATATATATAATATATATATATATATATATATATATAGATATGTAGCAGTAAAGATCCTCCAAGGTCTGTTTAAAGAAGAAGCATGTATATCCTGATTCAGGTTAGTCGAATTCTGAGTTAATTTCTCCAATGAGAAATAACTGAAAATGGATTAATCAATTCCTGACCACCTGTCATTACCCCCAACCTTACCTTTTTATACAAAACATTACGCAAATTACAATTAAATAAGTTCAGAGTTGAATAACTTACCGTATCAGAAAAATGCACTTTTACATTTTTAAATGCATACTGTATCAAAGAAATTGGCCTCGACCAATGCTCTTTTACCGATGATAGACCGAGCACCATAGTCTTAGCTAGGTAGCCTATACAGTAGTCACTACCAGAATGTACTGTAACGGGTACACATGAAAACTGTTGTTAATAATGATAACACTGAAAAACAAGCCTGATTATCACATTAAAGTTAATAATACAGTGATAAAGCCGAATTCTGTATGTCTGTTATCATAAAATTGAAAAAAAATTTCTAAATTACATGAACTCCAGCTTCTGGCAGATGTAAACAAACCAACAGTGCCACCCTGGTGGTGTATCAGCCTGTACTAATTACGGAAACATTCAGTATTTGATCATAAATTTCATACAGTCTACTGGAATAGTGTAGTAAAATCACTGTAAAACATCTTTCAGTAAATATTATGATTCCCTAACATATTGGGACCCATGATTGGATGAAAATTCAGTGCAGAAAGCAAAGAAAATGATACTGTACATACCTGTGCAAGGTGTACTTCTCCAAACAACAGCAGCAGCATGTGTGGACTTTAAATGCTTTTAAATATGCATGGGAAGAACGCCACCAACAAGCGGAATCAGCTGTCCAAAACTCTTTTTTCTACAAGCATCATATGATTCATGATGGATTCGGTTTGTTGTTGGAGAACTCGACCAAAATTTACTCGACATTTTGTGTAAATCCGATTATGTCGAGTTCTAGTATGGTCGAGGACCGGGGTTCTACTGTATTTGTATATATACAGGGTGTTTCGAAATTACAGGGACCCCCCTCTACAGCATAAATTAAAATTGATAAGGACAAAAACAAAAGTAATTCAGAACAGGTATTTACCAGTTTCTCTCTGAGTGTTTAATATTTTGTGGGCCTCCATCTGGCTGTACATGCAGCCTGCATTCTTGAGGGGTTATTTCAGAAAATCATAAAAGGCTGAGACTCAAACTCCATTTCCCTGAGCACTTTGGTCACTCTCTTACTTGTTGTGAGGCTTAGTATACCATCATAGTTCACTGTGCATGCTTCAACATGATCCTTTAAGATACTACCAATATTTTCACACACACTAATCAGGGAAGCTACCTGGAAATTCACTTGACTAGAAGAAATCGATACAACTGTTTTGAAGCTGCTCCTGTGTCTGAAGAGCCTTGAAACATGGTGCCTTATGCAAAATCGTTACTTCTTCAACAGATAACATATTTTCAGGATCTTTGACGAAAGGAAACACTCCACCAGTAAGCATAGTTTCTCTGAAGTATTTGCCATTCCATGACTGTCCTTTTTCTTTGATGATCCACATTAACTGTTTGGCTGTAAAATAGAAAAATTCCCAAACATTCAGGAAATTTCACAACTTGAAGATAGCGCATGTCATCGCTGATATCATCCAACTTTGCAGCCCAAATGATGTCATTTTTATGATTTGGCTTCCTGACTGTATATATGAAGACTTCATTTGATGTGGCAACATGGAGAAATTCAGCTTCATCACAATCTTTAAGGAATGAACCACAAAACCATGCACAGTCTTCTCTCTGTTGCTGAGTGATGTTGGGCTTGCTGATAACATGAAATGGCTTGATACCAGATTTTTTCAACTCACGATATACAGCACTATAACTTCTCTTCTTTCCCTTTTTGTTTCTAGTTCAAGCGGCAATTTACGTAAAGACTTTCTTGGTCCACCCACTGCCTCAGCTATGATGTCTTTTGACTCCTGAGAAAGGAATTCATGCCTTCCAAGATTCTCACTCTTTTTGCAATGACAGTCATGGATTTTTGTTCCAGTTTCTTTTAACAAAGGATTCATTTCTTTTAATGTATTTAGCTATCCAGAAACTGCAAAAATTCAAGGATGTAACCAGCATCCCCTGGCCTCTCTGAAGGTTATAGCCTGGATTCGGTCAAATCCATCTGATTTCCTTTGGTCAGAATTAGCCATGGCTGTATGTAACTCCATCACTCAGTACATAAAATACAAGAAATGTAAATGAAAAATAGTTTAATAGAAACTTAAAATAATGTACTTAAAATAATGTACTTGGAGATAGGCTATGTAGAAAACTTGAGGGTAACTTTCCATTTGTTCTGGGAAGGGCTCAGAATTTTGAAACACCTGGTATGTATATATATATATATAAGATATATAGATATATATAAGATATATAATATAAATATATAGTTATATATTATATGCAGAGAAATATATATATATATATATATAATATATAAGTATATATAATATTTAAATATATATATATATAATATATAAATAAAATAATAAAGGGATATATATATATATATATATACGATATATTGTATAAGATATATATATATATATATATATAGTATATATATAAGATATATATATATATATAATATATATATATATATAAGATATATATAATATATATATATATATATATATATATATATATATATATATATATATGTAATATATATATAATATATATATATATATACTTGTATATATATATATATATATATATATATATATATATATATATATATATATATAATATATATATACATAAAAACAAATATGTAATCAAGCAAAGGTGGACAAGAATAAAAGGAAATAGTCATTTGATTCCATGTTTATTCCCAACGTTTCAGAATCCATGATTACATCATCAGGGTTCTAGAATTAAAAAACAAAAACATTGACAATAAAAATTACAGAAAAAATATACAAAGGCAAAGTCAGAACATAAAAATGACAATCGGCTTAAAAGGAAAATTTTTCAACAAACTCACACCGAGGACAGGCAAAACACTGAAAAGTTAATAAAACAAATAGGACATACAAAAGACAAGTAAAATTATATTTAAAATATTTTTTTTAAAAAATGGATTTTGACAAAGGAAAAATCTATTTCTGAGGGAGGCCCTGTGTCACCCGGTGAAATTCCTATTATGCACGAATTTCTAGGTATAGATATTGCTAAATATACCAGAGAAAAAGCTATTAGGAAATAGATGTCGGTATAGATAAGGGTGAGTGATTGTTGTCACTGCCACAGGACTGCACTCTGTAGATATCCCAATGACAAAACCCCGGAACGTGAGGAGCCGATCTAACGCCCCGCACTCACCTGCCCGCCAACCGACGACCCCCAGCACCATCTGTACTCATTCCAGGCTAGCACCCCCACAAGCTTGGTATGCCTACTTGGGGGGAAATCTAGACCCTGGGAGGGTCACGGGTGACACAGGGCCTCCTCAGAAATAGATTTTCCTTTGTCAAAATCCCTTTTCTGAGCTCGTCCCTGTGTCAGCCGGTGAAATCATGACAGAGAAGCATACTAAGCTTTGGTGAAAGTCTAAAAGGAGCGAATAGTTAGGTGGACATGTATAAAAACACTATTACTGAAAATAGTTTTAATTATCCCTCAAAACATGATTAAATACCAAAGGTATAGGCAGATAAACTGAGTTATAACTAGGGATACAATTAATATCACAGTAAAGGACATGAGAAACAACTATGTACATAAATAATACTATAATGGGAAGGTACTAAGACTAAATAAATGACAGAAAATTTATAAAGGTACCTCCGGACTTAAAACTAAATTACAGCAAACATAACATGCTAAACTTAAAAACTAACACCGCAAAATTGTACAACATAATATGAGGAGCCAGGCTGTGAAGCATGTCTGGTCCAGGAGAAAATCGCAGGGCAAGTAAATGAGGCAGGTGGGCAGGGGAGAGGATAGGGATTAAAGGTTAATTTAAGGTGGAGGGATAATGCTCCCTACAGCCACCGTAGGGAACTTCAGAGCTTCCAGTGATTTCAGATAGTGGCGTTTGAACACTGATGGAGATTTCCAGCCCGTGATACTTCTTAAGCTCATCAAAATTCATAGTATGAAAATAATTAGTGGAGGTAGCCACTGCTCGGATATCATGAACCTTAGGGACTGAATCCGGATTAGCTTGTTTAATGAAGTATAGAATTTGTTGTCTGATAGCCTTTAAAGAAAGCGTTCCTCCTTTTTCCCTGATAAAAAGAGGACCAGACAAACACTGAGAAGTTCTCCGTAAATAGGCCCTCAAGGTAGCGACTGGGCATAAAGACAGGTCTTGTGGAAGAGGAACAACCTTCCAGGGGGACCACCTATCCTGAGGATCTTCATTTTTTTGCTAAGAACCTTTGATCTGGGGAAAGTAGAACTTCTCCTGACGGGAGAAAATCCACATGATTCACACCTCTAGAGAGAGCAGACAGTTCTGATTTTCTGGCACCTGAAGCTAGACTAATCAGGAACAACGTCTTCCTTAACAGATTCAAATAAGAACATTGATCGTTATTAGTTTCTGAGGCTAATTTTAGAACATCGTTAAGAAACCAGGAAACCGTATGTGGACGGGTCGCTGGTCTCAAACGAGCGCATGCTCTGGGAATGGATGAAAAATATGAATCTGTTAAATCAATCTTAAAGCCATGCAAAAACACCTTTTTTTAAAGCTGATTTCGCTGTGGTAATGGTGGCGGAGCCAGACCTTTTTCAAACAGTGATCTAAAGAATGATATTGCCAAATTGGTGGTCATGACTTGAGCTTCAGATTCCTTCAAAAAAAGATGCTAACTTTTTAACTGCTGAATCATACTGTCTGAGGGTAGAATCTCTTTTATCTGATTCCAGAAACAGAGTATTAACGGGATCAATATCCGCACCTCTCTGAGCGGCGATTTCATAAAGTCCATAAAGCCAGGGCATTCAGAATTTTGAGGAAGCTGACACAGTCCGTGTTTGCACTACTTGAGTCAGCTGTGGCTTGGGTATTTGACGACACCGCAGTTTGAGCTCCAGAAGAAGAGGGAACCAATTGCTCTTCGGCCAGTTGGGAGCTACCAGGGCCACTTGACCTTTGAATGACCTGAGCTTGTGCAACACCTTCATCAGTAGATTTATTGGCGGGAATAGATAGATTTTCTGCCATTTGTTCCAGTCCAATGACATTGCGTCCGTAGCGTGAGCTCGAGGATCCAGGTTGGGAGCAACATAACAAGGGAGTTTGTGATTGCTCTCCGTGGCAAACAAGTCCACCTGAAGGCCCGGAACCTGATGGCATATCCATCTGAAAGAAGCTACGTCCAGGGACCATTCTGACTCCAGCGGAGTTGCCCTGGACAGGGAGTCTGCAATGACATTCCGGACTCCTGCTAGATGGGTAGCTGATAGGTGCCAGCCGTGTTTCCCGCCAGGAGAAAATGGCTATCATCACTTGGTTTATCCGACTGATTTGGAACCCCCTCTGTTTATGCAATGTACCACTACTGCGCTGTCCAGCACCAGCCTGATATGAATCTGGTTGGTGGGGCGAAGTTTTTTCAGAGTTAGAAACACTGCCATTGCCTCCAAAATGTTTATGTGGAACTGACGAAACAGAGTGGACCATGTACCCTGTACCTTTTCTTTTGGTGAGTACCCTCCCAGCCGCTAACTAAGCGTCTGTGTGGATTATTAGAGCTGGGGAAGGGAATTGAAGGGGAACTGACTTCGAAAGACCCTGACTGTGGACCACGGCCGGAGTCTTTTCCTCAGCACCGGAGGAATTAGACACCTTGTCCCTGAGCTTGACATTGGCTCGTCTCTGCCACACTCTGTTTATGTCTTTCAGTTTTGCTTTTAGGAGCCGGTCTGTTACGGATGCGAACTGAAGAGAACCCAGGATTCTTTCTTGCGTTCTGATGAGAGGCTTTCCTGCATTTGAGGAATTGCCTGGTGGCTTTGGCTATTTCTCTCCGTTTGGCTGGCGGATAAGACAGCTTGTGCGAGAACAGATCCCATTGGATACCCAGCCACTGAAATCGAGCCTCCGAGTTAGGCGGGACTTCCCTGTTCATCTGAAAGCCTAGGGATTCCAGAAACTCGATCACCATGGCCGTAGCTCTCGGCACTCCCGGCGTTGGATGCCCAAATTATCCAATCGTCCAGGTATGCGGCCAGTGATATCCCCCGGGACCGTAACTGCTGCACTACCATGTCCGCCAGCTTCGTGAAAATTCTGGGTGCTATGTTGAGCCCGAATGGCATGACCCTGAAGGAGTAGGCTTGTTTCCCCAGTCTGAAACCTAGGAAGGGAGAGAAGTTCCGCGCAATCGGGACGTGATAATATGTGTCTGAAAGATCTATAGAGGTGGTGATGGCTCCACGAGGAAGTAGAGTCCGCACCTGCGCGATTGTAAGCATGCGAAATTTGTCGCATTGTATGTAAAGATTGAGACGCGATAGATCCAAAATTACCCTTTGTTGACTGGAGTCTTTCTTGGGAACACTGAACAGCCTGCCTTGAAATTTCAGGTGCCTCACTTTTTTTATGGCCCTCTTTTGGAGTAAATCTGCCGCAAAGTTCCGCAGAGCTTTGGAAGACAGCTGATGAAATCTGATCTGAGGGGGAGGGCCCCTGATCCAACTCCACCCCAAACCTTTGGAGACTATACTGTGGGCCCACGGACTGAAGGTCCACTGGTCCCTGAACAGGTGAAGTCTGCCGCCCACCTGACTGGTCTCACTGGGAAGGTGCAGGTTTGCCTCCTCTACCTCGGCCTCCTCTCCCCTGGGAGAGGATCGCCGACGCAGCCTTGCCTCTGAAGGAGGCCCTCGCTCTACTCCCCCTTGCGCCCTGTAAAGGCCTCAAACGACCCCCTGGCCCTCATAGGAGGGGTTGTATACAGGAGACATCTCGAAGGAAGGCGCGGCAAGGGAGTGCTGAGCTGGCTGCACCAGCACGAACTGTTGAGGTTGGGCCTTAGAGGTAGAAGGCTGGCAAACTGGCGAGACAGGAACAGCTTGGACAACAGCCTGTTGGTGTTGTCTTCTGTGCCTCCTGTATCTCTTACCAGGTCTATTTTGAGGGCTGGCGGACTCGGGTTTTCCTTTTAAAAGCGGGGATACCCCAGCGGGAGCGCAGACTCTGATTTGCCCTGGTTGCCTCAGCCAGGACATTATTGACTTCTTCTTCCAGGAAGATACTAGCTCCCCAGAAGGAACTTTTCATGAGCTTGTTAGGCTCATGTCTTATGGTAGCGTCGGCGAAGATGTACTTAAGGCAGTTCATCCGCGCTACCATGAAGTCAAACAAGTCCGCCTGAAATCCTGCTAACAGAGACTTCGTCAGGACTTGGAAGAGTGGCTCATCAAAAAACGTCACTGTGGTTGATTCCGCCAGGCACAGGGAGTTCAATGATCGGCTCAACCGACACCTAGCCTCAAACTCTGCTTTCAGGAGGGCTTCCGGCAGTTTGGGAAGCTGCTCGCTGAATAGGGTGGATGCACACTCCGGGTCCAGCTTACCCGATGTAAAAGTGGCCGGGGCATCCTTCCAGAATTCATCGTCTCCGGGGAAGATCAGAGAGGTGGGATCAGTCTCCCGGAGCTGAGGCAACGGCTTACCTTCCGAGCATGCCTGGGCAGTCGCGAGGGCCACCTTAGGCATGCAGGGGGTCGGGATTCTATCTCCCAACGAGAACATCGTGAAGTTGCCCTTGAAGGGGGTCAACTTCGTGTTCTCCGCCTGCCACTCATTAAAGGTGCGCATCAATGTAGACTGCGCCTGGTCCCTTGGGAAGATCACTGTCTCCTTCGGGACCTTATCCGTCCTTACCCAAGCTTCCTCCGTCAGCCTGGCGAAGCCTGGGTAGGGGGCAGCAGATCAGGAGGAAAGAATTCCAACTCCTCGAGCCTGCGCGCGTGCCTAGACCCTCAATCGTTAGGGTATCTTCATGCCGGGAGCATGAAGGGCCAAACGCCAGGGATTTCCCTTGTCAAATGGAGGAGGCGGAGGCATCCGAACAGGGTAATGAACTGCTGACCCACCGGGCGCATGAACCCGGAGAGCATAGTCTCCTGGCTCTGCAGCCTCTCCGTAAGCTTGTTAAGCTTCGCATCAACCTCCAAGGAAAACCTCTGTAAGAGCATTCCGGCAAACTCCTCCGGGTCAAAGGCAGGATGGCGAGGAGGGCTAGCCTTAGCTGCCCTCAAACTCGCTCCCTTAGCAGAGGGAGTGGCCTTGCCTGCGGAAGCCACCGGACTGCATCCTGTGGCTTCACCGGAGGGAAGGGAGTTGCCTTGCGGGAGGTTCCGGACTTATAGCCCTTCGCCTTCCAAGACTTCTTCAACTTGAGGACAGCGGACTGCGCCCTGTCCTCCAAGTAAGAAGATTTTTGAAAGCCCTGAAAAGAAGCGGTGGATGAAGGGGAATCAATAAGGGAGCCCGCCCCCACTGCCTCACTTACCTCCCTACCTACCTCCTGGTCCTGTTCGGTGTTCATTGGTTCCAGGTTGAGGTTTATGGCCGCCACTTCCTCCGACACCTCCACGTACAAATTTTCGTCCTGGGGAGGCTGGGTTTCTACCCGGATCTGCTCGATGACAGGAGCAGCGACTTCAGGTGGGACAGCCGCTGAGATCTGGGCGCGGGGTAAAGCAGGTTCGGATGTTCTCATCCAGAACGTGCGCTTCCCGACGAACGTTCCTGCCGTAACCAGCCACCCAGGCTCGAAGGGAACCCAAGGCGTCGTTACGGGAAGCTTGGTCGGCCTAGAAGAGAGAGAAGGGACTTAATAACCTAGCGCTCGGTGAAGAGATATATATAAGCAATATATCAAGAACATAACGTACCTGAAACAATTGAGGCAACCAGGTAAACTAAAGGAAAAACTATAGGCTTACCGACTCGTCCTGGACACGCTCATACAGAGCGAAGCAAACCTCACAACCGTCCGGGTGCCATACGATGAGATCGCCGATCCGCACTGCACAGCCCGAATGCGACGGCAGACAACGTGCCCATAGGGCTGGTGCAGCACAGCAGTGCACCCGGCTCCTCACAACGTACTGTCTGTAAGTAGGAGAAGGTATATGAACACACTAATTTTAAGGGCTTTGCCAGAACCGGCGGAGATAGGGGTCTTAAACAACAGCAGGTAATGGAGCATGCTAATTAATTTATACCAACCGCCGGAGCATTCCGGCGGATGATAAATCAGAGCAAAACATGACACACACTAAATTAAGGAGCGCCGGAGATAGTTCGACAGAGCAGGCCTCAACCTAGGATCATGCAACTCTTAATTATAAAATCAACTTAAAGTATAATTACTGTCGGAGTCCAGCAGCAAGCATTAATTTATACCGGACCCGCCGGAATGCTCCAGCGGGACGATAAACCAGAGCAAAACATGACACACATTAAATCAAGAAACTCCGGAGACAGTTCGACGGAGTAGGACCTTAACTTAGGATCATGCAACTCTTAATTGTAAAATCAACTTACAGTATAATTACTGCCGGAGACCGGTAGTAAGGAAATGGTTAACAATATAGGATAGCAGTACACTGCTGGTCAAAGTGCTCCGGCGCAGACCCCTCCGAGATCCCGTGCCTCCGTCACTTGGTTACAGTGGGGAAGGCGGGGTAAATCATTACCTCCAGTTAGTATACAGCTAGAGAACTAGGTGTGACTAAGGCCAACCTACTGAAAACCAAAACCACCGGAGTGGTAACAGGTAAGAAGGCAACGGGAGGGCCGGGACGGGCGGAGCGGAACCAGCTAGAAATGTTTGAACCCTGAGGGTGATCGAAGTTCAGCCCGACCGGAGGAGAGCGAACCAATGAAATACTAGCCGAGCGGTTGACACCAGAACGGAGGCCAGGAGGGTGGGTGACTCTCAACTGGGAACTGGACTAGTCCCCACGGGTGACGATCGAAGAGACCGACGTCCCACACGCGGGAGGAGATGACACACCACTGGCAAAGTCAGGGAGGCAGTACTTAAAATGGTGGAATCAAGAGTTATGTTCAAGTGGACGGGGGACCCCTATCCACTGACTAAAACTCCCTACGGGGCATCGACACAGACGTATCGACTTCCTGCGTGCAGGGAGACTCATGACACTCACCAAAAGTACTAGGGGAGGATAGGACAACAGCACTAGTCTATAGCAACGCCAAACTCTCACCCCTCCTCTGAAGGCACAGCCCAGACAGTAAAAGGGAGGAGAGAGAGGAGAGGAAGAGGGGTGGAAGGGAGAGAAATTCCCGTAAAGCAGTCCAACCAACAACCGACCCATAGGGTAGAAGGGCAATGCATAAAGAAGATCCCCCGTTTTTATTTTTCCTTCTCTCACTCATTAGAGGGAGGAGGGGATGGGGGCTTCAGATGCCCTAGCGAACCCGAAAACGGGCGGTAAGGCGGATGGAACAACAAACAGGAACTCCTCGACCAGCCTACCCTCCTCCCACGCCTCAAGCGACACAGTCGGGAGAGATGGGAGCTAAGACAATGCCAAAGCCTAACCTGAATAGCCTAACCCACCGATTGGAGCGAGAGGGCTAGGCTAAGATCAATTACTGATAAGTACCGCTAAAGTTAACCAATAACTACATAAGTACACATAATATGATCGAATATACAAAAATATAAGAACTTGTGCTAGCGTATAGCCCTAACCGAAAAGGGCGAGCAGGAGGTAGGCAGCCAACTGGCTGCACCTGACGCCAGCCCGGACCACAATAAATCCGAATTATCCATGTCATCCATTACACTACAAATCAGAGAAACTGACAAAAGAAAGCACCACCCTGGAGAGGGAATCTATCCGCGTGAGAGCCTGGTATCAGCTATGAATTAACTGTAAGAACCAAGATAGGGGGAGGAAGCCTCCGTGAGGAATGACGCTAATCAAGGTACCAGGAACCACCCGACATAGATAAACACCTCCAAAAGGAACTTCTTGAAGGGGAATTACGAAACATGAGTAAAATTGTAAACGACCGAGAGAAACCCCTACAGAAACAAGCTGTAAGGGTGTACCTCAAGGTCATCATGGCGGAGGCGGCGAACGCCGGGGAGTGTCCAATATATGACCCTGTAAATATTAACTTACGGGCCAATAAAAGCCTCACTGATAATAAAACCCCACAAGAAGATGGTACTTAACTTCATAACGGTGAAATTGCTTGAAGACATGATGAAATTCACGGAAAATTGGGGCAAAAGCCAGCACAAGAAAAAGATCTTCCGAAAGGAAAAACGTGCTAGTATGGAATGTATACAGATGGTGCTGGGGTCGTCGGTTGGCGGGCAGGTGAGTGCGGGCGTTAGATCGGCTCCTCACGTTCCGGGGGTTTTGTCATTGGGATATCTACAGAGTGCAGTCCTGTGGCAGTGACAACAATCACTCACCCTTATCTATACCGACGTCTATTTCATAATAGATGTTCGATCTGGGGGTAGTAACCCCAGCATTTCCTAATAGCTTTTTCTCTGGTATATTTAGCAATATCTATACCTAGAAATTCATGCATAATAGGAATTTCACCGGCTGACACAGGGACGAGCTCAGAAAACTAAAATTTAAAATCACATTAAGAAAACAAATAAATAAATAAAAGTGACTACGGGTATGGAGCCAACCTGTCAGTATGACACAAATGCAGAAAATGAGGTCTTCGAAGGAGAAACAAAACAACAAAAACATTATTATTATGACAGGTATAAAGGAACAGCCAAAGTCTGAGTGTTCAATTTTGGAACAAGCTGTTTTATCATCAGAGACTCAAGTACTGTATTGGTAGTTCCAGTTGGCTAGAAGTTCGTCCAATTATGCAGAAATCTTTGTTTTAAATGGGAGTTTTACAAGATTTCGCATGGAGTTTGTATCTTGTTCCCCTCCTTGAGCCTTTAACCAGGAATAATTACACCATTAAGAATTCTAAAGATATGATATATTGGCTCAGGACTCTGATCTCTATATGACCAGTCTGGATGTCGAGTCACTTTTTACAAACGTACCTGTGAATGAGACGACTGAAATTATTTTAAATAAGCTTTTTACTTAGCCTGATTCTGTTTTTAATAATTTTACTCATTCGTCTTTTAAAACCTTGTTGGAGCTAGCTGTGCTGGACACAGCTTTTATTTTTAATAATAAATTTTACAAGCAGGTTGATGGTATGGCTATGGGCTCGCTGCTCGGACCTATGTTTTCCAATATCTTTATGTGCTCCCTGGAGGAGCACATGCTGGACGAATGCCCTCTCAGTTACCATCCTCTCTTTTATGTACAGTATGTTGACAGCACCTTTGCCCTCTTCAGAAGAGAGTATGACTCGGAGGTCTTTTTGGAATCTGCTAACTCCTGCCACCCCAATCTCAAGTTTACTCTTGAAAAGGAAGAGGACAAACAACTGCCGTTTCTGACGTTCTGGTCACCAGACATAATAATTTTACTACCACGATTTTTGTGAAAAAACTTTTACAGGATTAGGTGCCAATTTTTACAGTTAGTGTTTTTATAATTTTAAGATTAATTCCATTGTGACTCTTTCACAGGGCCCTTTCAATCACCTCTAGTTGGAAAGCTTTTCATGATGAAGTAACCTTTCTTTTAGAATATTTTAAACACAACTGTTTTCCGTCTAAGATACTTTTTAACCCTTAAACGCCTATTGGACGTATCATACGTTGACTAAAATTGTCTGTTGGGTGCCGAATGGACGCACCGCACGTCGACTACAAAAAATTTCAACCTTCGGTCAACTTTGACTTCGACCAAAATGGTCAGAAAAATGCAATTTTAAGCTAAAACTCTTACATTCTAGTAATATTCAATCACGTACCTTCATTTTGCAACAAATTGGAAGTCTCTAGCACAATATTTCGATTTATGGTGAATTTTTGAAAAACTTTTTCTTACGCATCGGCGTGTAACTCAGCCGAAAATTTCAGAAATTCTTTCGTCATTTTGTCGTAATTTTTGCACTGTTCTATATTAGCCGTTACATAAAGTTTTATATATGAAAATGTGCAAATTTCATGTACAATACAGCAAAATACAACCCATGGTTGTAGCTTTTATCAGTTTGGAAATATTTTCATATAAACCACGATAACTGCCAAAATTTCAACCTTGGTCAACTTTGACTCGACCGAAATGGTCAAAAAACGCAATTTTAAGTTAAAACTCTTACGATCTAGTAATATTCAATCATTTACCTTCATTTTCCAACAAATTGGAAGTCTCTAGCACAATATTTCGATTTATGATGAATTTTTGAAAAAACTTTTCCTTACAACTGCGCCAGAAATTCTTTCACACGTTGTCGTAATGTTTGCACTGTTTTATATTAGTCGTTACATAAAGTTTTACATATGGAAATGTGCGCAATTTCATGTAGAATACAACAGAAAATAACTCATGTTTGTAGCTTTTATCAGTTTTGAAATATTTTCATATAAATCACGATAACTGCCAAAAATTTCAACCTTTCCGGTCAACTTTAAGTCGACCGAAATGGTAAAAACGCAATTATAAGCTAAAACTCTTACATTCTAGTAATATTCAATCATGTACCTTCATTTTGCAACAAACTGGAAGTCTCTAGCACAATATTTTGATTTATGGTGAATTTCTGAGAAAAAAACTTTTCCTTACGCTCAGCCGCTGTAACTCGCCAAACATCTCAGAAATTCTTTCAGTCATGTTGTCGTAATGTTTGCATCGTTTTACATTAGTCGTTACATAAACTTTTATATATGAAAATGTGCGCAATTTCATGTAGAATACAACAGAAAATAGCTCATGGTTGTAGCTTTTATCAGTTTTGAAATATTTTCACATAAATCACGATAACTGCCAAAATTTCAACCTTCGGTCAACTTTAACTCGACCGAAATGGTCAAAAACGCAATTGTAAGCTAAAACTCTTACATTCTAGTAATATTCAATCGTTTAACTTCATTTTGCAATAAATTGGAAGTCTCTAGCACAATATTTTGATTTATGGTGAATTTTTAAAAAGCATTTTCTTACGCCTTTTTAACTCGGCGAACATCTCAGAAATTCTTTCGTCTCGTTATCGTAATATTTGCACCGCTTTAAATTAATCATTACATAAAGTTTTATATATGAAAATGTGTGCAATTTCATGTATAATACAACAAAAAATAACTCATGGTTGTAGCTTTTATAAGTTTTGAAATATTTCCATATAAATCACGATACATAGAAAAAATTTGACTTTTGGTCAACTTTAACTCGACCGAAATGGTTGAAAACTGCAATTGTAAGCTAAAACACTCACAGTGTAGTAATATTCAATCAATTAGCTTCATTTTTCAACAAACGGAAAGTCTCTAGCACAATATTTCGATTTATGGTGAATTTTTGAAAAAACATTTATTTACGTCCGCTCGTTATGAATTCATGCATCATTTTGTGATAATAGTTTCTCTGTGTTGCTTTGATCGTTTTAAAATTTGTTATATACCAAAATCATCGCAATTTAGTGTACAATACAACTAAAAAAAATTAACTCATTAGCTTTAACCGTTTTGCTTACAGCGCGATTTGTATACAATTATATACGAGTTTTTTTTCGCTGTCATATATTCCAATATTTATATATGATAATGATATTTTTTTCATTTCTGATGGTTGCATACTAAACTTCAGGCAATGACAAAAAAATGAGCCAAAATGAACTCTTAATCTTAAAAACTAAGCATGCTGTGATTTTTTGAAAAAACTTTTTTCCGCTTCAGCGCTAACTCACCGAACGCCGCATATACGGAGACGTTTTTGTAAATAGGGCTTCGGCGTTAAAGGGTTAATAGCCTCAATAAAATACTTAACAAGAAGTTTTTCACTAAGCGTTATACTCTTACAGTACCCAAACTACACTTTTATGCCAAGCTTCCATACTGTCATGATGCCCATTTTAGAACAAAATTTACGAGCATAATTCAAAAACATTTTGGTGCTCTGCATGTTAAAAAAGTTAAGTATATCTTAGTTTAACCAGACCACTGAGCTGGCCCGAAGGATTAGATTTATTTCTACTTGGCTAAGAACCAACTGGTTACCTAGCAACAGGACCTACAGCTTATTGTGGAATCCGAACCACATTATAATGAGAAATGAATTTCTATCACCAGAAATAAATTCCTCTAATTCTTCATTGGCGGCTCCTCCGGAGTGATGTATAAGTATTCTTGCCCCAAGTGTAACTCGGGGATTTATGTGGGATCCACTCAGAGACTTCTAAAAGTATACATAGATTCACATAGGGGGGTAAGTTTTTGTACAGGGGTAAAAATCTCCAACCCCGAACACTCCAACATCAGAAGTCATGCGAAATCTTGTAAAACTCCCATTGAAAGCAAAGATTTCTGCATAATTGGATGAACTTCTAGCCAACTGGAACTACCAATACTTGAGTCTCTGATGATAAAACAGCTTGTTCCGAAATTGAACACTCAGACTTTGGCTGTTCCTTTATACCTGTCGTAATAATAATGTTTTTGTTGTTTTGTTTCTCCTTCGAAGACCTCATTTTCTGTATTTGTGTTGTACTGACAGGTTGGCTCCATACCCTTAGTCAATTTTATTTATTTATTTGTTTTCTTAATGTGATTTTAAATTTTAGTGTTTTAAAACATAAATATTTTAAATATAATTTTTTTTACTTATCTTTTATAAGTCATATTTGTTTTAATTAATTTCTCAGTGTTTTGCCTGTTCCTCGGTGTCCTTTGTGTAAAACAAATTTCCTTTTTAAGTTGATTGTCGTTTTTTATGTTCTGACTTTGCCTTTGTATATTTTTTCTGTAATTTTTATTGTCAATGTTTTTTGTTTTTTAATTCTAGAACCCCTGATGATGTAATCAGGGATTATGAAATGTTGGGAATAAACATGTAATCAAATGACTATTCTAGAGTATTCCTGTCCGCCTTCCTGTTTGATGTCTGTATTCGGGCATTCCCGTCCCTTGCTCATTGGTATATATGTATATATATATGTATATATACGTATATATATATATATATATATATATATATATATATATATATATATATATATTCAGTATATATATATATATATTACATATATACAGTCATCATACTCGAACTTACGCGAGGTTAGGTTCCAGAACCCGTTGCAGGGGTGAATTTTTGCGTAAGTTTGGCATGGTCTCTAAAAATGCTAATAAATGCTTATTTCTAAAGTTTAAACACTAAATATGACCCTAATCATGCTCCCAAATTATCAAGTTAACTTTTAAATGAAATTAAAGTTACTGTAATTTCATTTAAATTTTAGCTTAATACATTACCTTTAAAAAAGAGAAATAAATGGTTGACATAAAAACTGAGATTTGGAAGAGAATGTCTCTCTCTCTCTCTCTCCCCTTCCAACCAATCTATTTTTAGAATCATTTCAACCTCTTTTTAACAACTTCGTTAATCTGCGTCTCTTTCTCTTTGTTCTAAAATGCTTTTTCATGAACAAACAGTGCTTTATATTTTGACTAATACAACTCTTAGTTATTATGTCTCTATGTTTTAGAACATATTTGCAACACTAGCGCATTTACACTTCGTAGACGATATAGGTTAAATAAGATCAATTTAAACTATCTACTGTACAGGTAAAGACGTACAGAGAATTAATAAGTTGTAAAAATGTGTGAGCGCTAACTATGAACAAGAGAGCGAGAGAGAGAGATATGGGTTGTCCTTACTTAAGAGAGTGAAATTATTTATCAGTTATTACGGAGACTGAGAGAATATCACACGAGAGAGAGAGAGAGAGAGAGAGAGAGAGAGAGAGAGAGAGAGAGAGAGAGAGAGAGAGAGAGAGAGAGAGAGAGAGAGATTGTCCTTACTTGAAATATCAAGTTATATTATTTATGAATTATTATGGGAAGAGAGAGAGAGAAAGTTATTCTTACGTTAGATATCAAAAGATGGAAATTCAGTATTTAACTATTAAATGAAATTAAAGTTACTGTATTTTCATTTAAAAGTTAGCTTAATACATTACCCTTACAAAAAGAAATAAATGGTGCGACTCTCTCCCCCATTCCAATGATCTATTTTTAGAAGTCTTCTCAACCTCATTTTTAAAAACTTTGTCACTTTCTCTTTGTTCTGAAATGCTTTATGTCTCTATGTTTTAGAACGGCGCATTTACAGTTTGTAAATGGTGCAGGTAAAATTAGATCAATTCAAAATTATCTATTGTACAGTTAAAGACATACAGAGAAACAGTGCTGTTATACGTAGGTTGGCTAACTTCGAACGAGAGAGAGAGAAAGAGAGAGATAACAGTTGTCCTTACTTAAGAGAGTGAAATTTTTTATGAATTATTACGGACACAGAGAAAGAGAGAGAGAGAGAGAGAAGAGGAATTACAAGAAAAATTTGACCACTGATTAGCAACACTCGCCTTCTTGTCATGTTAAATGACATGTCTGACAGCTTTTGCCTTCACCTCCTTCTTACAAAAGATGAGGGAAGAATTTGTTTGTTCGAATAATATGAATTTTGTAATTACAGTTTTATCATTATTACTATTATTATTATCATTACTATTATTTAATTTTATTAATCTTATTATCTGAAAATTAGTACTTATTATTAGGTAAAAGGTTTATTTATCATACAAATAAACATACCTGTATACTGTACATGTACCATAAAAATTCATCTCACTAAAAGAAAGAGAGAGAGAGAGAGAAATTATTACTTTTAATAATATTTAATGTTATATTTAATTTACACATAAAAGCTTGAAAACTTATAAATTACAAAAAATATTTTTAAACAAACACTTTTGCGGGGTTTCTCAGTGTTCACGTGTCTGTGAAAAACTTGTGTATGACCATTTGTTAGGTTCCAATGAAAAATTTGTGTGTGAAATTCATGCAACTTGAATCGCAAGCAAGTTCGGTGTTTACATATATATATATATATATATATATATATATATATATATATATATATATATATATATATATATATATATATATATATATATATATATATATATATATATATATATATATATATATATATATATATATATATATATATATATATATATATATATATATATATATATATATATATATATATATGTATATATACATATATATATATATTTATATATACATATATATATATATATATGTATATATACATATAATATATATATATATATATATATATATATATATATATATATATATATAAAATGTACATATATATCTATGTATTTATATATATACATATATATATACATGAACCATTCTGGAAAGTTATAGCACAATTTCCTGAGGTCTCAGATTGTGTGAGCTGTAATGGTGAAGTTGGTAGGACAAGGAGACATTGTCCTGTTCAACGGTCAGGGCGTGAGGAAACATGCACCCCCCAAATATCCCCCAAAAGCCGTTAACTTTTGGCGTGGGTATTTCTGACCTACGATTGGTCAGATATCCCTGGTAGGAGAAATCAACCAATGTCCTACACGAGGGGAAAATGCAGGGGGTGAGAGAAATGTCCAGCGTGCCCACGCTAGGCCGCCGTTGGGAGGATTCGGGCTCTGGCACTTGGAGGGCAATGACGTGTTACTGCCCATCGTCTCGTGCTATTCTGCCGCTGCAGCCGATTACCGCTAAGTTACTGTAATTTTTAGTTTCATTAGATACTCGGGCCCTTGTGTAAGTTTTAGATACTACAGATCACTGTTAAATTTATCCCTTGTCTTATTTAAGCATGACCCACAGTACTGCAGCCAGACCAGTGTAAGTAGACCCCATGAGAGGCCGGGGTCATCCATATATATATATATATATACATATATAATTGTATATACAGGCACTGCCCTACTTACGATGGGATTAGGTTCCAAAAAACCCATCGTTTGTTGAAAAAATCGTATCTCGAATATGGCCTAACCTGCACTAGGGTAATCAGTACCATCTGTACATACAGTATATGGTAGCCTAGCCTACTACACACAGTATACTCTTATACATAAATGGTATAGCAATTATTAGTGTCAGCTAATTCTGCATGTTCAATGCAGATTGACTTATGATAATTCAGTATAAAGAGAAATTGAATAACTAACAAGGCTTAGCCTACACTATGGTATATCATATAGGCTACATATACGGTAGCCTAGCCTACATTATACTGAACTCTATTCACATGTTAACAGTATTATACAAACATCAACATAATGAATGTGCATCTTTTTCATGGATCTTTTAAAAGTTATGCTTTACTTCATTGTCTCCAGTTGCGTATATTCTCATATTCCTTTTGTATTATAAATTGCGATCAATGTTTTGTTTTGAGAATCGATCAGGCGGATATTTTTCGTTATACAATGTGTTTTTAAGTCGAACTATAACTTAAATACATCTCGTTGTGAAATTAATTTTGCTATTTTTTTCGTTAATATATGACGTTCGCAGGAATCACGGCTGGCCGTTTTGGGGGCATGTCTGTTTTGTGTAAAAAAATCAAGATTCCGTTCGCTATTTTCACTTGGTTTCACCATAATACGAGCTTTACGTATTTATCTTTTATCGGCGTGAAAACAGCAGTAATTTGTGTTCTTTCATGCCCGGTAGTTTTGATTAAAATACATTCTCTCCAATTTTATTTACGGTCAAGTTTCATCCATGTTGCCGATGCCAGATAATTTATAGTCATTAGCAGCTTGAGCACTGTTTTCTTAGCTTCAGATACAACTTGCAGCTTAAAGTTACTGTAGCAGTATATTTCCCTTGCCAATCTTTTCTCCAAAGTGAATAAAGGTAGTGTAAAAATATATCAGTCCTATTGTACTTAACGTCATTTGTGACATAACTATAGTAATTGTTTAACCATACGATGGTTGAAATACAAGCAAAACAGTTCTTATCCGATTTGATTATTAGCAAAACAACAGTTTCTTGTTCGGTTGTTTATGGCTGTACACGCATTTATGCAAGAGTATAACGTTACTAACGATACTTTTATCATTCTCTTTTACTTTTTAACTAGAAAAGGAATAAAGAGATGGAGGAAAAGAAGTTGGTCTATTATAAGTTGATCTCTCTCACTGCCTGATTGTACGCTGCTGCCTGCGCTCGTTATAAATCTAAAAATATTTTCTAAATATTTTCGTATCGGTATTAATTACTAACCCCATTGTAAACTCGAAATATCGTAAGTCAAATTATTGTAACTCGAGCACCCCATTATTTGGGATGTGTCAAACCCCCTCAATAGGTCAAATTCGCAAATGCTTAAAACCCCTCTAAAACCACTTAGAATTACCCATTTTGATAGCTTAAACCAAGAAAAACCCTGTAAAAATGCTTATACCTGAGTATTTTAATAGTTTTATCACAAAAAGTGCATTTATTCATGAAAATTATATGAAAATACAGTAATTAGTGAATATTTCTCAGTGAATAATACCGCGAATGGGCAATTTTCCGCAATGATGGCTAGATATGTTCCACAGAGAAACCCTATACTGACGCGTGAGTCCATGAACCATGAGAACCATAAATACGGGGTTTACTGTATATATATATATATATATATATATATATATATATATATATATATATATATATATATATGACTTTTTATCACATCACCGTGATTCATATACAATCAGTAAAAGCTACAAACGTCCTTTAATATCCAATTCGATCTACCTCGGAAATAATATATTTTCATGTTTATTCCTTGAAGGAATTTTTAGTTGATAATAAGTCCATCGTCCTGTGGGCTCCAGAACCAGAAGGACAAGAACTCAGGACTACAGTGGACCTTTTAACCCACGCGGCCAGTAAGTGAGGTATAAGTGGATATCGTCTCCCTATACAAATGCCTGTCGAACTCAGGTGTTTGTATTTAGGGACGATATCCACCCACCTCTGCCATGCTAACCGTGTAGTGCTGGCCGCATGGGTTAAATGCGTCCACTGTAGTCCTGAGTTCTTGTCCTTCGCTGGTTCGAGCCCATGGGACGACGAACTTATGATCAACTAAAAATTCTGGTTCGGTAACATATATGAAAATATATTATTTCCAGGTAGAGCTAACTGGATATTAAAGGACGATTGTAGTTACTGATTGTATATGAATCATGGCATGTGATAAAAGTCATAATGTGGTTGCGTGCAACAAACGCATGTACACGTTAGCATGGCATGGTGGGTGGATATCGCCTCTAAATACAAGCACCTGAATGCGACGGGGCGATTTGTATATGGGAGACGATATCCACTTATACCTCACTTGCTGGCCACGTGGGTTAAAATTTCCACTGTAGTCCTGAGTTCTTGTCCTTTGCTGGTTCGAGCCCACGGGACGAACTTATTATCAACTAAAAATTCCCCTTGAAACATATATGAAAATATATTTCGGAGGTAGAGCGACTTGGATATTAACCCTTTCATATCTGTATAGTTATCACATCACTGAGGGTACATGAGCCCCGATGTGTCTGGGAGCGCTTGATAGTGCGAAAAAATAATTATTTCGAAAATTCAGCAAAAATAGAAATTTTATGCCAACAACGTTCATTTTGCTGTCTTTTTCTAAATGTTTATATTTTATGGTGGAATAGTCAGAATAAGAGTCCCAGCCCTCTAAATACGAAAAAATGTGAGTTATTTTTATGGTGGAATAGTCAGAATAAGAGTCCCAGCCCTCTAAATACGAAAAAATGTGAGTTATTTAACGAAAAAAAAAAAATTCTTTACTTATTTTTATATTTTCATTCGTAACCCAAAAACTATGAAAGTCAGACGAATTAATTATTTTTTATGAGAAAGCCAACAAAATTCCCAAAATATTGACATATAAAACAATGGAAAACGAATAAGTCCAGTTGGTGAAAAACTGATAGAAAAGAGGGTGAGAAACAGAGCGCTCTGCCCGGCCTATGGTGAGAATTATCGCTAGAAAAATATTTTTGAAGAGCCCTATCTCGGTTATTTTTCATAGAAATTACTTTGTAAATATATGAAAAAGTAGAGGAAAAGTTGAAGAATAAAGGAAAGTCAAGAAAAATGGCTTTGGTAACGGCAACAGTTTCATTTTGACATTATAAATTGATTGAAATGAAAAAAAGTTACCGTTGTCAACATTATTGTTCGTAGCTCAAAACTATAACAGTTAGGCAATGAATTATTTTTATGAGAAAGCCAAGAAAATTCTCTAAATATCGACATATAAAACAATGAAAAACGAATAAGTCCAGTTGGTGAAAATTGATAGAAAAGTGGGTAAGAAACAGAGCGCGCTGTTCAAACATATAATATGAGAATTATCGCTAGACATTTTTTTGAAGAGCCCTAGCTCGGATTTTTTCAAAGAAATTACTTTGTAAATATACAAAAATGTAGAGGAAAAAGGTTGAGGAATAAAGTGAGAGTCAAGAAAAATGGCTTTTTGGTAACAGCAACAGTTTCATTTTGACGTTATAAGCTGTTCGAAACGAAAAAAATGTTACCGTTGTCAACATTATCGTTAAGTAGCTCAAAAGCTATAACAGTTAGGTGAATGAATTATTTTTTATGAGAAAGCCAACAAAATTCTCTAAATATCGATATATATGATAATGAAAAGTGAGATTCAGAGCCCTGCCTAAAATCCAGACGTCTCTTATGTGATGCACTAACGCGTTTTCCGCTAGTTTTACCGTAAAAACTTTAAAAGCATGTTGGAAACTGTTCTCGATTGCGTCGATGTATGGAAACAGCCACACGTGTTTACAACCTCGTACACATGGTCTCTGACAGAAGTGTGGCCTGCCAGGCCTGCATGGGTGGGATCAGCTGATGTGATTGTGAGAATTTTACTACGCCATGGATTTGCACATGCACAGTAGAAGAACTAAAAATTTATAGAAAATAGAGGATCTGAAAACAGAGTGTTTCCAATACTGTAATCCTACATTTTATAAAAAAAATGTAAGATACGAGAGAAAACGTGGGTAGGATCAGCTGATTTCATTGTGAGAAATTTACTATGCCAGGGATTTAATGCAAGTATAGGGACTGCTTGCCTGGCGTAATCGATGCCTGAGCTACACGGTCCAAGGTATGCTTTAGCCTATGGAAACCACCAACTGTCCGAAAATAAAAAAATTTACCCATACCACACTCTGTACGAAAAATGTCGGTAAATTTTACGTAAAATTACGTCAGTCAGAAAAGAAGGGGGGTAGGGGGTTATTGCGTAATATTATGTCAATTGGACAGGAAAGTGTTAAAGGACGTTTGCAGCTTACTGATTGTATATGAATCACGGTGATGTGATAAAAAGTCATAATATGGCTGCGTGCGACAAACGCACTACACTGTTAGCATGGCAGAGGTGGGTGGATATCATCTCTAAATACAAACACCTGACTTTGACGGGCGATTTGTATATGGGAGACGATATCCACTTATACCTCACTTGCTGGTCGCATGGGTTAAATGCGCCCACTGTAGTCCTGAGTTCTTGTTCTTCGTTGGTTTGAGCCCACGGGACAGCCTAACTTATTATCAACTAAAAATTCCCCTTCTTGTAACATATATGAAAATATATTATTTCCGAGGTAGAGCGAATTGGATATTAAAGGACGTTTGTAGCTTACTGATTGTATATGAATCACGGTGATGTGATAAAAGTCATAATATGGCTGCGTCATGACAAACGCACTACACACAGTTAGCATGGCAGAGGTGGGTGGATATCGTCTCTAAATTCAAACACCTGAGTTCACCTAGATGATTTGTATATGGGAGACGATATCACTTATACCTCACTTGCTGGCCACGTGGGTTAAATGTGTCCACTGTAGTCCTGAGTTCTTGTCCTTTGCTGGTTGTTGGAGCCCACGGACGACGAACTTATTATCAACTAAAAATTCTGCTTCGGGAACATACATGAAAATATATTATTTCAAGGTAGAAGCGAACTGGATATTAAAGGACGTTTGTAGCTTACTGATTATATATATATATATATATATAGGCACTCCCGGTTATCGGCGGGTTCCGTTTCTAAGGGTGTGATGATAACCGAAAACTGCCGCTAACCGAAAAATCGTTTCAGGGGTTATAAGCCAAAAAGCGCCGATTTTCAGTTATCGGCACCAAAAGCGCCAATTTTCGGTTATCAATGCCTCTGTCAGGTATGTATCAGCGTTTTTAAAGCGGAAATCGGAGATTTTCGGTGCCGAAATTGCCGATTTTCGTCACTAGACAAGCCCCACACAACCGGATCGCTGTTAACGGAGCCCGCCGTTAACCGGGGACTGCCTGTATGTGTGTGTGTGTGTGTGTGTGTGTGTGTGTGTGTATATATATATATATATATATATCGGCAATTTCCTAAGAGGTGCTGATAACCTAAAGTTGGTGATTTTCATTGCCTATAAGCGCTGAAAAAGCCCCTAAAATTGCCAATTTTTGGTTATCGTCATGCCATCAGAATGGAACCCCCACCAATAACTTGGACTGGCTATATATATATATATATATATATATATATATATATATATATATATATATATATATATATATATATATATATATATATATATATATATATATATATATATATATACATACATACATACATACATACATACATACATACATACATACATACATACATACATACATACATACATACATACATACATACATACATACATACATACATACATACATACATACATACATACATACATACATACATACATATATATATATATATATATATATATATATATATATATATATATATATATATATATATATATATATATATATATATATATATATATATATATATATATATATATATATATCTTGAACTGGGTGTAATGTCCTGTCTGCTAAATTGAATTTTCTTATAAGAATGGATTTCCTTTTTATAGGATCCATATTCTTGGCCAGGAATGATGGGCCAGGGGACAATAATAATTGATTGTTAGCTATTTGCATGATGCATCGTCCCCTCTAAGAGAGCCCAGTTCACAAATACTGTATGAGCTCCTGATGCTAATGCAATCAAGATCACCTTTATAGCCTAAGGGGTTGTGGTTGTATTGGGTTATATATATATATATATATATATATATATATATATATTTATATATATATATATATATATATATATATATATATATATATATATATATATATATAATATATATATATATATATATATATATATATATATATATATATATATATATATATATATATATATATATATATATTTTAAAGTCCAGTCCCGTGTCAGCGGTGAAATTCCATTACAAGAACTAATTTCTAGGTATAAAAATGCTAGATATATACCAGAGAAAAAGAGCTTTCAGGAAAGCTGGGGTTATTGCCCCAGTCCGTCTTCTAGGAAGACGATTAATCTATAAGGAAGGGTGAGTGAAATACCACTACCACGGAAACATACTCGAAAGATCTCTCCTTATCAAAACCCCGAACAGAGCGGAGTCGTTACAGCCCCTACACTCAACACCCGCCAGGACAGCGACACCAATACCTACCTCATTCCATTTTCTAGCACGTGATAATCATCTTTCGTTTTGTGTGCTCGTGCCTTTTTTTTGGAATTTTCCCTATTTTCATCATGTCATCGAGCAGCTTTACTATCTCCAAGTTAAGTACTATGTTATAGGGGTTTTTTCGTTTGTTATTTGGCTGTTTTGGTCTCATTTTATATATATGTTTTGAGATCTTAGTATGGATAAAACACCGTCCCCAAAAATGACGTCGACCAGGAAAGACCCCATCAGTTTCCTGCTGTTGGAGTTGTCTCATTGTCGTTATAGTTATATATATTTTTTGCCCCTGGTTCTCCAAAAAAATTTCCTGCAATGGCACCCCCTTTGGATAATTTAGCACTTAAATATATTGGCCTAGGCCCTTTGAGGGATGCCCGGCCCAGGTTCCCCCTCCAGGTTGGGTTCCCTTTTATTTTAGTCTGTATTAGGCTATTTTTATTTTTTCTTGGCGATAGTGCTCTTTGTTTATGCTTTATGTTTACCTCCCGTGGACACGGCAGCCTTAGATCTAACCATTGCCTCGGGGTAGGCTTCTTCCCTATTGAGCACATTTTTATTTCATATTTTGGTGTGATGGTTTTTTTGTGTGGAGTAGGTTATTGCTTCCATCCCCTTGCCCTCGGCGTGGAAGTCCATCAGGTTGAGAGAATTTTGTTACTGTTTCCTCCGGGGTCGTTTTTTGGTGGGCAGAGTGAGCCCCTTAGTTCTCTTCCTTCCCTTAGGGGAATAGAGTTCTTTGGATGTGTCTCCTCTAGGCTATTCGCCTTCTTGCCCCCTCTCCTTGTTCCTTCGGTTGATTCTCGGCACAAAATTTCTCTCCTTGTTGGTTCCTCCTCCCTCTGTATCTCTGCCTTTTTCTAACCTATGTTAGGTTAGGTCCCTATTAGGCTGTGCCTAGGCAGGAGTCGGGCATCGAGGCTTGGTCATCCCTTTCCTAGTAGTAGGCCACCCTCCTATCACAGTTCCAGTTCATTCTTGGAGTGGTGTAGTGCAGTTGAGCTTTATAGTTTTCCCCGTCTTCTGTTTTCATTTATGCCTACCTTTCTCCCCTACTCCACCCATTCCTCCCCCCCAGCCTTGCTCTACAATGTTCGGGTGACGCTAAATGGCGTTTTCTCAGTTCAGGACTTCTCTATTTGGTAGAGGGATTGGCTCCCTCCCATCCAGTCCCTCGCCCCATCGCTGTGTTTGGTTTAGTGATTCGTTCACTGACAGTAGTCCTGAACGATGTTGAACACTTTATCCCTTGTTTCCTCCCGCCCGTCAGGCTACTCGGCTGGGTTTATTTTTGCAATCGGTTTACGTTAAAGTTACGAGCATCTGGCCCACCTTGTTTCTCTGGCGGGTAGTAGTGAAGAAGGTTTTATTTATTTATATAGGGGAGCAGATCCTCTGGTCTCCGGGAGTATTTCCGTTTACCATCACTAGTTTATGTTCTTATGATATAAGTATTTAAATATACATATGTTTGTTATCTTGATAACTCTCAGTTTTATACATGAGTCCCGACAACGCCACCTTCCGCCTTGTAATTACAGGCAATCCCAGGGGCGGAGTTTGTTCCTGTTGTCTCACTCCTTCCATTCCCCCTCTTTCCGGGTTCTGGTAGTCTTACTTGCCACTCCGGTGTATTTTAGAGCTTATTGGCCTAGTTTATTAAAAGGTATTTCTTCTCCACGAGTATTCCGGCTGCAGTTGAAGTTCCCGGCCTTTCCAGCCTGGTGGGATTGTACGCCGGTGAAGAGACGTACGAGGGTGCAGCAAGGGATTGAGCTGGTTGGACCAGCACGTACTGTTGGGGATGAGCCTTAGAGGTGGAGGGCTGGGCCACTGCCGAGACCGGGACAGCTTGGACAACCCGTCTGGTGATGAGGTCTCTTATGTCTCCTGAATCGTTTACCAGACTTGGTCTGGGAGCTGCCAGATTCTGGGGTTTTCCGCTTGCAAGCAGAGATACCCCAATGCGGCGAAGACTTTGGTTGGCTCTAGTAGCCTCGCTCAGCACACTGGCTACATCTTCATCTGGGAAAAGGTTAGTGCCCCAGATAGAGCTCTTCATGAGCTTGTTAGGCTCATGGCGTATGGTGGCATCGGCAAAGATGAATTTCCTACACTCCAGCTTAGCCACCATAAGTCATACAGGTCTGACTGAAACCCTGCTAACAGGGATTTAGCCAGAACCTGGAAGAAGGGCTCTTCTGCACAGGAGGCGGCAGTCGCTTCTGTGAGGCAGACGGAGTTCAAGGACCTGGCTAATCTAGTCCGGCCTCAAATTCTGCTTTAGCAAGGTTTCCGGGAGCTTAGGAAGCTGCTCGCTAAATTGAGTAGACGGCGCAGTGAGCATCCAGCTTTCCCCCAGTAAAGGTGGACGGGGCATCTTTCCAGAACTCCTCACCTCCTGGGAATACCAGGGATGTGGAGTCTATCTCCCTTAATTGAGGCAAAGGGTTGCCTTCAAAGCAAGCTTGAGCCGTAGCCAGAGCCACTTTGTTGATGCAGGGAGTAGGCAACTTATCACCTAGGGCAAACATGGTGTAGTTGCCCTTAAAAGGTGTAAGCTTGGTGTTCTATGCGCAGGAGAGTAGACTGAGCTTGGTCCCTAGGAAAGATCACTGTCTCTCTAGGGACCTTGTCCGACCTGTACCCAGGCTTCCTCCGTCAGCCTAACGAAGCCTGGGTAAGGAGGCAGGAGATCGGGAGGAAAAACTCCAACTCCTCCAAACGTCTCGTGCCAAGACCTTCAATAGTCAAGGTGTCTTCGTGCGAATGGCACGAGCAAAACGCCAAGGGTTCCCGACATCGAAGGGAGGGAGATCAGCCGTGTCCGGGATCTCATACTGCGGTTCGCTCCGCTGAGTGAGCCATCCCCTTCCAGTATGTTGTCATGGCTGTGAAGCTTCTCCTGATATTTTGGAGAGCTTCGACTCGACCTCCACCGCCGAGAACCTCTCCAGAAGCGAGTTACTCGCAACGCCTCAGGGTCAAGGCAGGCTGGCGAGGGAGGGCTTGGTCTTGGTGCCCTCTTACTCGCGCTTTGCCCGAGGTTTCAGGTTTGCTCGGAGGCTACAGGCGGAGACCTTAGCCTTCGACGGGGAAAGGAGATGCTTTCCTGGAAGACGAGGGCTTAAAGCCCTTCGCCTTCCATGAAGTCTTCAGCTTCAACTTGGGGACAGCTGATGGAGCCCTGTCACCAAGATGGAAGACTTTCCAAACCCTGAAAAGAAGATGCAGAGGAAGATGGAGAATCAAATAGGGGCGCCACCCCGCAACCTCACTTACTCGCTACCTACCACTTGGTCCGCTCCGTGTTCATAGGTTCCAGGTCCAAGTCCAAGCGGCGACGTCCTCCGACACCTCCGCGCTAAAGGATATCCTCTTGGGGTGGCTGGGTCGCGTCCGGATCTGCTGGATGATGGGGTTGGCCAACTCTTCGGGACAGCAGCAGCAACCCAGCGCGGGGTAAAGCAAGTCACGCAATTTGGCGTCGAGGACAAAGGCTTCCCCGACGGTACATTTCTTCCGAACCCAGCCACCCAGGCGCCGGAGAGACTCAAGGGAAGTCTTCTTAGAGGACTTGCGTCCGCCTGGAAGAGAAAGGCAATTAGGGCTAAGAAACTGAATATAAACCACGAATACAATATAGGCACTAAATAGACCGAAAGAGACGTAAGGAACGGGAAGCGATATCTTACCGACTCGTCCTGGATACTAGAGCACAGAGCGAAGCAGACCTCACAGACATCGGGTGCCAAACAATAAGGTCATCCAGCCGACCGCACAGCCAGCGTGGGTCCGGCACACCACGTGCCCATAGGGTTGTTGGAGGAAGCGGCGCACCCGGCTCCTCACAACGAACAGTCTGTAAGTGTAAAAAGTATATGAACCTACCGCTCTAAGCAACCTAAAGCCGGTAGGCCAGGGTATTTCGACCTACTGCCGGAATACTCCGGCGGAGAGAAAAACCCTCGTCAGAGACGGGCCACCAAGCCATAAATTAAACAGAGTGGTAGGCAAGTTACTTCCCAGGTCACGGAATACTCCAGCGAACGGAAGAACTGAGTCAACAGGGCCCTACCACAAAGGTTGCCAGCAATTAAGACGGGCGGAACCCCAGGGCAGGACACCGGACCGTAAAATAAAACATATAATACCAATGAATATATATGTAGTGGCGGAGTGAAAGCTCACTCTGCCAGAGGATAAATATATATATATAAAATATAAGTGATGGCAACGTATTAGGTAACAAGGAAAGAATCGTTATCCAGAGACCGGCATCTCTCACCCCGGGCGAACCTCCCGCCAGAGAAACTATAGGTGGGTGAGGCAACCCGTCATCGCAAGGCCAAGAATAATATAAGCCGGAGCAGGCGCTAATCAACCCAACTAAAGCAAATCAAACGGAGAGAGGTCGAGAATAAAAGAAAGAATGTTCGAAACCCGCTCGATCCTAGGAGAGTAGGTAAACGAAACATCAAAACAAGCTCAGTGCTACCGGGGACTTGCTCTGGGAGGGAACGAATCACTCCACCAGGAAAGTCCCCAACTCGGAGAAAACGCCATCTAGCGTCACCCGCACGAGAATAGGCAAGAGCTGGCCTGAGATGGGGAGGGGAGGGAGGGTTGGTGGGGTAGGGATGAGGAGTAGGCTAAGTCAGGAGAAAACAGGAGGCAAGGGAAAATGCTTCACCCGCTCGACTGCAATCACACAATCCACGCCAAGTAAAATAATACTAGCGATGGCAGGACAAGCCTACCCCCGAGGAAAAAAGGGATAGCGACCAAGGTCTCAACACGCCGACTCCTGCCTAGACAAAGCCTAGGTCAACGCCCGTGCCTAGGCATAGCCTAGGCTAACGGAGGGGACAAGGGAAGGGTGGGAAGGAAATAACAGGGGAGAGAAATTTCTGTGCCGGGTACAACCAGGGCCGAAAGAAAGGGGGTAAGGCTAAAATAGCCTAGAGGAGACACACCAACTAACTCTACCCCTTCGAAAAGAAGGGGGAGGACAAAGGGGTCTCACTCTGCCACCCAAATAACGGCCCATGGGAGAAACAGCAACAAAAACTCCCTCAACCTGAGGATCCACCCCACACCTAACCTACGAGGAGGGTGGGAGGTCAAGGAAGCAAATACGAGCCTATCAGTATGAAAGGCAAGGGGAGAGACCCACACAACAAATACCCAATAAAAAAACATCACAAATATACATAATATACATAACCCAAGAATAATGTGCATGTGTGAAGTGCGTAGCCTAGCTCCGAGGAGCGGCCAGACAATTGAGCTGATGCTACCCCGAATGTTCAAGGCAACAAAATACGTATAGCACCAGCACAACTAAATGATAATAATAATAGTAAATAAGTAAGACCAACATGGGAACCCATCCCGGAGGGAGAATCCTAAGCGGGAAATGACGGGAACCCTATAGAGGGAACCCGCCATAAGGGTCAGTATACAAAAACGAAACACCGATAAAACACCCGCCCAGGAAACACCGCCAGGATGAGATCCAGGGGAAAAAGATAAGTAATATAACGACAAGGAGACAGCCCAAACAGAATAAACTGGAAGGGTAATCTCACGGTCGACATGGCTGGCTGGGGGACGCCGTGGCGTCATAACAACAATCCCATATAATATGAAAATATGGACTGATGCAGCCACACTTATCATAAAAATCCCACAATAAGATGGTACTTAACTTAGAGATGTTAAAGCTGCTTGAAGACATGCTGGAAATGCAGAAACAGCCAAAAAATCAAAAGCACGAAAATTCTCAGTGATGATGATCACGTGCTATAAAATGGAATGAGTGTAGGTGGCGCTGGTGTCGCTGGCCTGGCGGGCGCATGAGCGTGGGGGCTGGAAACGCTCACTGCTCTTTCGGGGGTTTGACATGGGGATGTCTGGTCGAGTGTGGCTCTGTGGTTGTGATCCTTTCACTCACCCTTGGTTATACCGACGTCTCCATTGTGGAAGACGCTCGATCTGGGGGTAGTAACCCCAGCATTCCTGAAAGCTCTTTTTTCTCTGGTATATCTAGCATTTTATACCTAGAAATTCGTGTTAGTATGGAATTTCACCGGCTGACACGGGTTGGACTCAGAAATATATATATATATATATATATATATATATATATATATATATATATATATATATATATATATATATATATATATATATATATATATATATATATATATATATATATATATATATATATATATATATATATATATATATATATATACACACACACACACTTACACACTGTACATTGTGGTGATGGGGACATTGAGTTCTTGATATGGTAAAAATGGATAAACAAGGGACTACTATACTTAAGAGAATGGCAGTTTCCCCCCACTCTTCACCTGTAATCATCTGACATCTGACTGGACGCCACCAAATTCCTGCATCTCAGTTACATTTTAAAATACTAAATAGATTACCCAGATACAATCTTGACCATTCCTATAACAGAGTAATATTCAAATTCATGCAACCAATCACAGATAATCCATTACAATGCCAGAGGTCTACAATTTCATGACCCACTAAGTATAAAGCAAGATAACAATGGACACCACTAAAGTGGTGAAAGCTTACAGAGTTCTCCAGCAGCCTACATTAAGTAAAAGATATACTGACTTCAAAAGAGCAACAAGATATGATTTAATTTTGCAGACACTGACCTCTTTGAGAGTGTAGGGAGGATCCAAAACTAACCAGCCCTGGCCAACACTTTGTAGCATCCCTTCACTCACAGTTGCATTGCTTTATGACTTTTACTTTTCATCCATATTCATTATTCTCTTCCCAACTAGCCGTTCCACTTCTTCAACTTTACCTTACTGTGACTCACTTTTCATCTAAGAATATATATACAGACTTGCCTTATATATAAAGGCTAAAATGGGTCTCAACTGATCTCATTCAATTATTCTGCAGTTACAATAATGATAATACTCCCTAGCTACAATAAAATGTTATTATAAGATATCCAATAACTTCTTGTTCTGACAGAGTTGAAAGCAGTTAGTTATTGAAATCTTATCCACTTTGAGTAATTAAAAAGAACCTCCAATGAGCAAAGAAAGGAGACTATCCTCTTCCTGATATTGGAACAATAAATAACCTCTACCATCAACTTGATCTTTTCAACTGTGAAAAAGATATCCCCAAGACTCTTAGGTATCTACAAGCCTAGGAATTAGCAAACACAGCTCTAGGGAATTGTGCATTCTTGGCCCCATGCTCCTTACTGCTCTCCATAGTCAAGGTTCACAGTCTACATTTCCTAGTCACCTTGGGTACAACAAACATCCTTGTAATTTTTCTCTGATCCTGTTTTGATAGCTCTCAAGATCTATCCCAGACAACAATAAATGGGGTGATATATAAATAAATGGGTGATATATACAAGTGATGGTGATATACACAGATAGTTTTTTTATTTTTCTTCCCAGAGAATATAAAACACCAAAAGGTTAAGTTATAAAACTCCTGTAGTGTCCTGCCTTCCATAACAGTAGAACTGACCTGATCTCCATCTTACTGAACATGCACTCCATCAGTTAAGAGGACTTCAAAATCTTTTGTTTAGCTTTTGACAGCACACATTTTGCTGACTCCAAGACATCCATATTGAAGAATGCCCCTGCTGAAGGTGAACCATATTAGGTTCTGAGTATCTGTATTGAACAGCTGTGATACTATAAGCAATATCATGATATTTTGTTGTTTCAAAGAGGTGTTTATTCCAATGGCTATCACAGTTAACTGCTGAGGATGATCCTACAGGCCTGATGCACTATTTTTTTTATTGCAACACAATGATAGCAGTCTAACAAAAGCTTCCAAAAATTGATTCTGCAAGTATTCTAATCAACCTCAACCAAGTGTCCAGGTTGTCAAGCTCTTGTGCAGATGAGGGAATTGGGCTGTTCACTGCCTCCTTTCCCTTGTGATAACTTAATGCCACAGTTTTACAATACTCAGTTTCCTTCAAGCTATATTTGCTGACATTTCAAAGCTTGTCATCAATCACCCTTTTCATGGGTTCTAACCTTCAGCTTTTTGCAGCTCAGCAACAACCACTTCTCCTCTTCATGAAACCAAAGCCACTATTTCTTTCTTTTAGTTTTTATCTTGTTTTCAAACTATTAAAAGTGAAAGTTAGAGTAAGCCTCACTATGTCTCTCGTTCTGCAAATGACTGCCCTTAAAATGCAACAATGTGGATTTAACGTCTTTTATGTCTAAGTCCTGCAATGCTACCATAATTAAACATAAATAATTTGTTCATGTTTAGTCTACAGACTTGATGTGATTCCCTTCGTGGAGTCAGTCCACTTCTCATACTGCTTTCAGGCATCTTTGGCATGGTCATTACAATACAAGCAGGTGTTTCCCTCGGAACAACTATCACCGCTGCAAAGCACAGCAAGAACACAGCGATCTTCCATTTGAGGTTTGAGGCCATAAATACATCCCAGTAACCCCAGCAAGTTTACTGAACCTTTCATGCAGAAGTTGACTACTGACTAAAATGGTTAGGTCTTTATTACTATTTAACAACAGTTTTACTATCTTGGAACTGCCATTCAGAGATGATTTCTCTGCCTATCAGGTAATAAAAATCTACAAAATAAAATCATATTCAAGCAAACACATTTTGCCTAAGCATGGTTAGATGTAAACCTCGTTAATTCTGGACAGACAACTCAACCTTTTTGTCAGCAATGGGATCAGAAATTATGTCTGGTCTCTCCTGAAAGAAATTACCTGCAAACCTGTTTTCCAGAATGAAATAAGGGTCTTATTTGGTAACCTTACTTGTAAATCAAATCCATTTCGCCAAGCCTGCTCGATAAGTCTTTGTAGCTGTGATATTGAAGGCATCATGTTTGGTCCAGAGAACAATCGAGCATAATAGCCAGTGTGGTGTTGAAGGGAGCTCAACAACATTTGGATATTTCTGTTAATTAGAAAGTACAAAACTTATTATTGAAGACTCTATAATATCTTCAGACGTAATAAAAGATAATAACAATGATAAACTGACCTAATAAAAAGATAATAACAATGATAAACTGACATAGTATAAGATTTTAATATTTCCATTAAACTTTTCCAAACAATTTGTAAAATGTGGGATAGTAATATATTCACAGTAACTGTTCATCCTAACTAAAACATGTAATACAATTGGATATAAAGTCTCCAAGTAATTATCCTTAGCACACACTCTGAATTTGAAAAATTAAAATTTCTTAAAAGTACAGTAATATCCTTTCTTATATACAATCCATTGCTTTAGATAACTTGCATTTTCATGCAAAGCGGTGGTTAACACTTTGTATAGAAAATAAGGCCGAAATGACTCATTCTTGAATAAACGATCAAAATGAAAGCAGGGTAAAGCTGAAGAAGATGGACAGCTAGGTGGGAAGAGACAAAAGGGAACTACAGAAAAGTAATATGCAAGAAGCAATGCAATGTGGCTGATGATGCAGGGGCATTGCAAAAGTATATCCACAGGAAGTTACTGCCTGCACTGTGCCTAGTGCTGTGCAACACACCGCAGATGATACTCAAGTTTTTCTTTTTTATTCTGTATTATTCCATCAGGCCAGTTACATTTCTTTCTGCTTTTACTTTCTATCTATTCTATTTCATCTCTTCCAAATTTGCATGCAAGTTTATAAATGTGAAACTGCAGTCTTATTAGGCTACTTTATTATATTAATAGCTGCAAAGGACCTTCAATACTGTTCGCAGTGTGCTATGTAGATTATATTGTAGGCAATAGCCCCTGTGGGGACCATCAAAGTTGATAGTAACAGCTGCTAAAGAGACTGATCTGAATGATATGTATTCAAGAACAAAATGAAGTAAACACTGGGTAACTTCACACAACTGCCTGGCTGCTCCTATGGTGCCTGCATTAATGTATCAAACCATCTTTGTGTTACTTTATTAATTTAAAACAATTTTTATGTGATGAAAAGTTCCCAAACCTAACATCAATCATCTGACTCAGAAAACAGATTATGAATTAATAACATTGAAGAACATGTTCTTACCTCATATACAGCACACTGACTCATTAAACAAAAAGTCCTCCTGAATAGCTTCTTACTTTGTCCAAGAGGCTTCCTTTAATCAAGAGCTTTAGCTCTTCCAGTGGGACTTGCAGCAATGAAGATGCAAAAACGTACTGATCTGCACTGCATGTCTCATTCATCAGAGCAAAAATGACACTCTTCTTCCAGCTGCTGATGAAATTTGTATGTATGCTAATACAACACAGCCAATGGTGCTGCACTTTACCTTCCTTCTAGTATTTCGATGGTGGCAAAAACTGGAACACTGATTTCTTATGATAAATTGTGAAGTTCAAAACTTATGTAAACAGCACTGTATGACCTTTTCAGCAAAAGACCATTGCTTTGTTGTTATAAAATTACACCAGCCATGTGCTGGTACAGGGTTTTGTTCCTAGAGCAGCCTATAGTTTGAAGACAGGTTAAGGACATACATCCTGACACTACTTATGCTCTATCATGACTGCTGTTACTTTGGTAATTAGAACACAAAGAGACTGGCAGAGATTAATCAGTATATGGGGAACTTGTATCAGTAAAAAGACTTCTGAGAGTACTCAAAGCTCTGCATTCATTGGTCTAAAAAATCCACAGGTATGCTTTTGGAGAAAAGAAAGGTTATGCCTCACCCAAGTCTTCCTTCACTACTTCACATTTGTAAACTGCTAGAGGTATCAAATGCCTAAACTAAAAATGCAGCCCTGCTAATGCTTCTGAGGAGCACCTTTCATCTTCATTACATCAGATATAAAGGGAAAACACTTAACAAAAAAAAAAAAACTGCTGTATGAACATCTGTTCTTTCTAATACATTACAATCACTTGATAGCACCCAGGTCAATGCAACAGCAAGCCTCAGACATTGTTCTGTCTGTGGGTTCTATTACAGTACAACATCAAAAATTCTGAAACTTAGTTAAGGAGGAGGCTCCTTAACACCAAGCAGGGCTTATGATATACATGGTGAGTCTGTTTTTACCATCTCTGAAATTTAGTTGAGGAGGAGGCTCTTTAACACCAATCAGGGCTTAGGACATGTTGGGTGAGTGAGTCTGTTTTTGCTAAGTCCCCTGCCAGGCATAATTTAAAAACCATTATGTTGAGAAACACCCATTTTCTCCCAGTAATAAAGTAACCTCCAAGAATCACCATGGGCATGGGTAATTCTATTTGTTGAGTGTCAATGACTTCCCATTCGTTTAACAATAACTGCAACAACTATGAGCTTGTTGAATTAAACCCTGACAGATATTCAATTAACAGTTTTGATGTAGGAAAAACCTATTTTTGGTGTTGCTGTCAAGTCCTCATGAGTTACCCCATGGTGTGCCAGCCAGCTTCATGGTGACTAGACTAGTATTGAAGAAATATTTTTCCAGCATGGTAATGTAGCCGGCATCGGTCGCAATGAAAACACTATGACATGATAGAGTATAATGGATTCAAAGACATGAGGACATTTTCCCTTATCTTCAGTGAAGCTGAACCCAGTTTTTCCTATGTCAAAAAAATGCAAGAAGTGACTATTGCATGAGCGTCTGCCATCTTGTTTACAAACCAGGGCAGGCAAAAAAGACTAGCTCCACTACTCCCTGCTGGTCAATGTAGATGATCCCTTGCCCAAATCCCATGCCTTTTCGTCAGGAAGTGGGAGGGTTTTGAGGGACTCAACAGCAACTACCAAAAAAAAATAGGTTTTTCCTATATCAAAACCTGCTTTTTTTGATAGCTTAGTCACTTGTTTCATTCTCAAGGAGCTTTGCAAAAAAGAAATTGACTGATGACAAAATGCTTAAGCTTCAAAATTTTAATCCAAAAACCCAAAGAAAAAAAATTTCTGTTCAAGGTCAGGCTGCAAGTTTCAAGGCTCTATTCCTATTCTAAAAACTTTTGGGTTTTGGTAACAAGAAATGAGAAACTAAACAAGAACTTGTATTTTTAGGTGAAGTTCTGTAGTGATACCTAGGTATGCTGGGTGTGGTTGCAGTCTTTTCAAGATCTTTCCCCCCAGCAATAGTAGCATACTCCACCCGTTATGAAGACCCTGGTTTTCTGCTGTAGAGCCTATGAGGTCGGGGACTAACCCTACCACCTACTGATATGCATTGTAGACGAATTTGTTTGAGCTCATGGCAGTAATGTTTTAAGAACACTGTCTCCTGATGCCCACCCTGTGCTTTGGAGACTTTTGAAAGAGACATTTCTGAAGAAGGCCAACGGACGCACTTACTTTCCTAATAGCATGTGACCTAGGAAAGGAGTGTGGTTTGCCTCTTTCAATCAGGACACTAAAAATTATTCTTAGCCCTGGTAGAGAGAGTGGTTTATTTGTGCTTAGGTGTAGGGAAAATAGGACCTCCTGGGATGTTTGCCAGGACCAGGTAAACCTTATGATGAACTGGGCATAATGTTTGGTCTACTAAATTGAGTTTTCTTTGTAAGAATAGATTCTTCTAAAGGATCCTCATTCTGGCCAGAATGATGGGCCAGGGGACAATAATAATGATTATCAGCAGTTTGTGTGGATATATCATTTCCGCCTAAAGAGCCCAGTTCACTATCTGGCCTCCTGATGCTAATGCAACTCGTGGAAGATCGCCCTTTGTAGCCTGGGAGTTGCTGTTGTACTGGGTCTGCTAAGGAGAGGTAGATAGAAGTCTAAGTACCTTGTCAGGGACCAAGAAATTGGGAGTCTGAGCCGGTCTTTGTAGAGCAAAAGACCACAGAAGGGAACAACTTCCCCTACGCTGAAGTCAACCCAATCCATAAAGCAAGGGTTCACGCACTGCCTTGTATGCCATGACTTTTGAAACCACAAAATGTTTCTTCAGAGAGATATATCATAAAATATAAAAGTGCTTCTATAGAAATCTAAACTGGGCTCTCAGTATGGATATAATCTAACCATATCTTCCATATGGACTAGTATTGCCGGATAGATGACGCGTCTGTAATTTTGCACTAGGTACCAGCAATGTTGGGTGAGTGGTTTTCACAGTAGATAATGTTTAAAAATCCATACATGAAGGTCTCAGCCGAGAAAGGAGGATGCTCAAACGATTTCCCTCCTACTTTCTGGGATAGAACAGTGGACAACAGTGGAATTGATCTTTTGCCTGTTATTGAAATGACAGAAACCAATGCCCGTTTGGTCAATTTGGGACTATTAAGTTGTTCCTGAAGGTTAGGAGTTTCTCAAAACCTTTGGAAATCTGGGACAATGGAGGGAAAGATATATCGCCCTCCACTTGTCCCAGTCTTGTAGGAAGGCATCTCTCTGCTACTGCTTGATTGTCCAAGTCTGGAGAGACACATACTGGGAGTTTGTGATTCTCAAGATGTGGCGACCAAGATCCACTTCCAGTTGTGGAAGCATGTTGACCATTGTTTGAAAAGAGGGTTGTCCAACATCCACTCTGTTGAGGCTGTTGTCTTGACAGAGAGTCTGCTATTACGCTGACAGACCCTGTGAGGTGAATTGCAGAGAGGTACCACTTACTTACTTCAGCATCCGGTTGATGGCTAGCATTACCATGTTGAGAGGAGGTGAACTTGAGCCCAATCTCGATGCAGGACACTGCAGTCAAAAGGTCCAGAACCAACAGAATATGTGTCTTTCTCGAGGTTTGAGTCTTTTGAGAGACAAAAAGACAGCCACCAGTTCCAGGAAATTGATATGACACTTCCTCAGAGTAGCTGACCACCTCCCCTGCCACCTGACGATCCTCCCAATGTCCTCCCAACCTGTCAAGAGGCATCAGTGTGTATTGTCACTCTTACAGATGAAGGAGTCAGGTGACCTGTTTCGCAAGATTCCTTCCGGTCCAAGAAGGCTGAAGCATCTCCCCAACTTTCTGATTTCAGAGATCAGTCTCTGCATCTTTTTTCTTGCATGGAGCAGCTAAAATTTGTTCAGGTTTTTCAATTGCACTGAGTATTGAATCTATTACTGATGCAAACTGCAGCAGACCCATCATGTGTTCTAACTACGGTCTGGAAACTCTGGGCTGTGCTAGAACCTTTGGGTTTTTTCCACTCTGTTCTGAGTTTTGATGGGGAGACAACAGGCCCTGAAGAATACCTCAACACAGTCCCAGCCACTGAAAGCGCTTGCTGGGCATGAGAGACAGGATTTTTTCCACTTTATTATAAAACCTTTGACTGGAGTCTGTTGACCACTGCTCTTAGGTTTTTCAAGCACTTCTTCTTGTGGGGCCCCCAGATTGGGTTCAGTCAGCCAGGTAAGTATTAGTTGTATTCCTTCTCTCCTGAGTTCCTGGACAACTACCTTGCTAATTTTGTAAAAATTCTTGGGGCAATGTTTAGTCCAAAGGCATGACTTTGAACCTGTACCTATCTTTCCTATCCAGAACCCAAGAAGGGGAGAAAGGGAGCACTAATAATGATGTGCCAGTAAGTGTCTTTCAGATCTATAGAAACTATCCAAGTCCCTTTGGAATAACTGAACGTACTTTGGGCAACAGTAGTCATCCAAAACTTTTTGGCAAACAATGTACTTATTCAATGCTGATAGGTCGAGGATCACTCTTTGTTCACAGGAATCCTTTTAGAAACACTGAAGAGATGCTTGGTGGCAAACATACGCATGTTTCATGGCACCTTTTAACAGGGCCTCCTGCATGTAATCTTCCAGAGAGGGTTTGGTGCTTGAAAGAACTCCCTTTAAAGGCAGGGGGATGAGACCATTTTCACCCCAGCCAGTTGAGAACAATGCTGTGTCCCCAAGGAGAAGACTTCCATTCCTTATGGTGTCTTTGAAGTCAACCCTCACCAAACAATTCCTATTGTTATCCCCCCCTTCCTCTACCTTTTCCTTTGATAGGCATTTCGCTTTCACTGCTTTTCCTTTCCTCTGTAAGATGGTTTTGACCTTGTGAAAAGGATGTTCCTGCTGGGTGGCTGTTGCTGTCCTTTGGAAGGGTTGTCCCCCTTCTGGACCATCTACCTGTTTATGAGGAAAAGTTCTGGAGGTGACTACAGGCTTATATGACTTTGATCAAAGTGAGCCTTTTTGAATTGGGTAAAGGGAAACTTCAGGGTTTTTGTTTCTGAATTCTCCTTTTCCCAGAAGAGCGTACACTGTGTAATTTGTTACGTGTTTGCTCGTTGACTTGAGTTACAAATAGAATCCTCAAACAGGTCCTTACAGAAGGTTAGACTGTAATAATGAAGTCACATTAGGAAGCAATTTGTTGAACCTTCCAATGTTTCCATTCATGCTTTTAAACGCCAGACTAAAATGTCACAGAGTGCTTCCCATAGGGTCTCATAAGACTTTTAGCCACAACAGCAAAAATTGTCCTGAATCTTCTGGAAGCCTTTGTGGCAAACTTCTAGCAAGGTGGAAAGAGGTTAAGATACCATGGAGAAGAGTCCAAGAACGGAACTTGACGTAAGCTGTCTCTTGCCTTGGAGATTCTCCTCAGGGGTCCCAAATTGCTGAGGCAGAAACATCCAAGGGAGCTTTATCCTTTCAAAAGGGAGTTGAAGTGTTGCCCATTCCTTAGGGAATTTTTCAAACCCGGGAGGACTGTGGTGAATGGTTTTGCCCTGCCATTGACTCTCTTTCTAGTTATTACATAACCTGAGTTTGTCTTCACATGGTTAATTATTTTAAAGGTGGAAGGGACAGAAGGCTGGGGTGGTGAGCAAGTTGGGTTTTATTCATAATGGGAGTATAGATCCACCTACCACCGACCTGGTAAAGGGCATCATCTATAGCTTTTAATGCTGTGTTCCCAACATAAGAGAACTGTTGCCTTTGAGGTTTCTCCATGTCTGGCAAAGGTGGTATCGTTTACCATTCTGTATTAGGGAATGCTGCCCTGTCTCTAAACCCACATGTACAACTTCGATCATGGTTTTTCTCTCATTAATTAGATACTTATCCTCAGCACAGAAAATATACATTGAAGCGTCTCGCCAAGGATCATCAGTATCATCAGGGGAGAATATTGAGCCCTGTTATGTTCTGACTGAAGCTTTATAGTCCGAACTGGCAGTTTTGTTGGCTCCAGTTGGAATTTAACCTTGGACCTTGTTTGGTCAGAGTTTGTTTCACTTTCTTTTTCGACTGCAGGATGTAGCAATGCCACACTTTGGAGTGTACACATCACTGACTTTTGATTTCTTTAATTTCGTTCGAATCATGCAATATGTCCATTATATATTCTGTTCTGTGGCAAGGGCACCTTTGATATTACTCATAATTCCTTTACGGAGCTGATCAACAAAAACAAACTGTATCCCTTTTGGGGGAGCTAGCGTAATCTGACAGCATCCAGAGCTGAACTGTGATTGCCTTGTTACCCAGGGGGCAGAGGTCCTGAGTGAGCATTATACCCCCTCCAAAAAAATGTAGTCATTTCAATTGGGGTTAAATGAATCCCTTGTGTATCCCATTTGGGGGAAGGATCATGATCAGCTTCTGAAATCCTTGCATGGGGGATTGAATTTCTGGAAAGTTTCTCCCATGGTTGAAGGTTGTGTCCCTGAGCCTCCTGTGTTCAGCAAGGTCATTTCGGGTAGTTAAGATAATCACCTAAGAGGAACTTCCTCTGCTTCTGCAGGGTTAACCTGGGAGGTACTGGGGGATCTTCTAAGAAGGGGTTAAATATTTGCTGCTGCAGTTCTGCCTGAAAGATATAATCTCCCCTTGCTGAACCCTAGACCCATCATGCCAGCTTGAAATGAGCTGTTTGCCCCAAAACTTGCCAAAAGCACACTGCAATTTTGCACATATCTGGCAATCAGCAAATCTGTCTTGTTTTTTTACAAGGACTATGCTCATGGCAGGTGGAATGGGCTGTACCCACTGGCAAAAAGCAAACCAAACAATTTGCCACGGAACACTGAGATGAGAGTCCTGCATAATGGTGGCCCTGTAATGAAAAGAACCATGTTGTTTTTAATAAACGACACTTTGTAAGTCTCTGTATCAGTATTACATCTTACAGTAGTAGTAGTACACTTAGTTTAACCAGACCACTGAGCTGATTAACAGCCTCCTAGGGCTGGCCCAAAGGATTAGACTTATTTTACGTGGCTAAGAACCAATTGGTTACCTAGCAACAGGACCTACAGCTTATTGTGGAATCCGAACCACATTAAAACCAAGAAATGAATTTCTATCACCAGAAATAGCCTCCTGATTCTTCAGTGCAACCGGTAAGTTAGTTTGATTACTAGTGTGTAAATGTAATAATTTTATAAAATATCCAAGTTAACTTAAATCATTTTAGGTTTAGGGTTGACTCTGACACCATATAAGGCTGCATTACTTAAACTGTTAGTCCTTTTGCAATGGCTTTGTGAAATTTTTCATTCTAAATTGTCATGCCATATAGACTTTATTCAGAAAATTATATGAAAATACTATAATTAGCTTAATATTTCTCAGCAAAAATACCACAAATGGGCAAATTTTCCGTGAATAATGGCTGATTTCATTCCACAGAGAAACCGCGGAATGCTGTAGTCCGCGAATCATGAGAACGCGAATACGGGGTTTAATATATATATATATATATATATATATATATATATATATATATATATATATATATATATATATATATATATATATATATATATATATATATATATATATAGCATATATATATATATATATATATATATAGTTATATCACACATTACACAGGTGAAAAATAGAAACTGGCTGGGAAACTGACCGGTTTTCGACTTTGCTCATTATTGACTTCAAGGATCGATACAGAGTGAGAAGTCACAAATATATGAGTACTACACTGACATACACAACTGCTAGACTCATAGCTCTTTCATTAAATGGTGAAAGTCGAGGAGTGGCCTTTAAAACTCATTTGCCAAAAATCACACATTTGGGGATATTGCGATAAACAATATACCACTTCATCCCCGACAGGTAAATATGGAGGTTGAACATTAACATTAATACTGCATTGTGTTTACAACAGATAGTCCTATTATTGAAGATATCGTTCATCACTTACACTTTCTTGATATTAGCGATCAAGTTTATACTTCTTGACTGACACTATATTATGGTTGTAACTTCTTTTATAAAGCCAGATTCATCATTGGAATCTAGCTTTATAAAAGAAAGTTACAAACTATAATATGAATATCAGTCAGGATGTGATAAACCTGATCCTTTAATATCAAAAAGAAATTCTGTAAATTGTTTAAACTTAAAGGTAGGCAGTAGAGATGTATGAAAATAGACTATCATATTTGTAAAACACAGTACGCAGGGTAGTAATGCTAATGAGTTTCCAAACTCCGCTCCATGACACCCGTCAGTGTGGATCTGAGGTGGGGTATGGTCTGTTTATCAGCAATGTCCCCAGCCAAATGAGTTTTAAAGGCCACTCCTACCTCGACACCGGCCTGAGTGGGGACATGGAGTCCCTAACGGTTGTGTATGTTCGTCAGTACTGTTCTTGTAGTATATATATTTGTGACTTCTCACACTCTGTATCAGTCCTTCACACAGTGGCTTGAAATAAAGTTGAAAACCGGTCAGGACCTACACCCTCAGCTTATTTCCCACCTGTGGTGTAATGTGTGATAAATGAATCACGACAAAAGTGATAATAATCATATAGCATATATATATATATATATATATATATATATATATATATATATATATATATATATATATATATATGTATATATATATATATATATATATATATATATATATATATATATATATATTATATATATATACACATATATATATACATTACATATATATATATATATATATATATATATATATATATATATATAGAGTATATATATATATATATATATATATATATATATATATATTATATATATATATACACATATATATATATATATATATATATATATATATATATATATATATATATATATATATGTATATATATACACATATATACATATATACATATACACATATATACATATATATTATTATATATATATATATATATATATATATATATATATATATATATATATATATATATATATATATATTATATATATTTTTTTTATATGTTGGTGCAGGTGTCTATGACTGTCACCAGTTAGCTTATGAAAATGGCTCAAAGATACCCAGACATATAAAACACAAACAAAAAAGTGAGTACACGAGCGAGGGCCTTCACTGGGGGAAAGTGCAAACACGCGGATATAAAAATATTATATTTGGATAGCACATTATGTCGTGAAATACGTGGTTTAGGGTCCTCCTCGGGGAGCGAATGCCGAACGACTGTGCGATACCCGTTACAGTGCGCCCGAAACGACATGGGACTCATCGCCATCATTCCACGTTGAATTTGGGATTGAACATTTCGGGCAATAGGGCGCCAGGGACTCGAGGCACAGATCAGAGGAAAAGGAAACGACGCAAGTCTGGCTTGAAACCAGTCATCAGGGAACACAGCCCAGATTAATACAGTAATGCAAAGGGTTATCGTGACAGCAACTGCTTGGGTACATTGTAAAGGAACGCCTTCTGTGGTCGGTGCCTTCTGTTTTCTTCAGTCGCATTACGAAAGCAACAAAGCGTCGCCGTCAGTCGCTACTTGCGTTTCTCGCAGCCGGTCATTACGGAACACGGGAAGTATTGACCATCGCGTGCTTTCTAGCGAAGGTTCGGTACTTCAACTGTTCTCGCTTAAATTCACACGAAGGTTCGCCCCGACAGTTTCTGACAGGCGACAACTGCGTTTCCACTACTTTCAACCATTATAATTTTCGAGCCCTATACTCGCATCTTCAACGCGTTCGAATGTTAGAAAGGAGAACGCTTCCTTACGATTTTTGGCGCTACTTCCATAAATATATACATACAGCTATATCAATATTCTTTAGCGCCACTGCCCAGCCGGCCGCAGCCTTCTAATGCTTATCGTCTTCTCGCTATCGCTAGTTTCATTGTTTTGTTGCCGAATGCCGACAGCCTTTCCATTTGTTTAGTTCACACTTAGCAAGACAGTTGGCTTGCTAGTAAATTTATTTTGTTTTATTTATTATTTTGTTTGTTTGCAGATTTATCCGGGCACCGACCTTCGTTGGCTCAATGCTTGTCCATTGTTCGCATCTACACAAGTGTACTGTTAATACATTTCATATGTGGTACTGCCAGAATAGGTGCTCTGCAGCCCTTCACAAATAGCTGTCATTTGCAAGTTTAAACACTACCGATAAAAATTACCTAGGGGATCTATTGCTCCATGTGATAAAGCAGCACTTTCATTAGTTATTTACGACTGCAGGTGATCATGCATCTTCTTTCTAGCCAATCGTAGTTTCATGATATTACGACGCCGCCATTTTCGCAAATATCACGCCTACGATCGTTCCGATGCCATTATCGTCGCCATGTTTGGACGCTAACGTCTTCACATATTTTCATGACATTTGTAATGTCTCTTTCTCGCACTATTAGTCATCGACGCATACAGCCGTTCGCTGATCGTCGACTGAGTTGACTCCAGGTCTTTTCACGGTGCCTGGTTTCGAATGCGGCGTTCAGAACGATGGCACCGAAACATTATCTCAGAGCATCAGCAGGTAGCGTGGGGCGAGGCGGTCAGCTCCTCCTTCTTCCTTCTGCAGTTTTCTTCAAATTTCACGACGTCTCGGCAACCGCAAAGCCTTTTTGCGCAGCATGGTCGGCGGAGCGCAGGGCGATTCGTCGATGAGTACAAAGCCTTCCTTTCCTCAAGCCGATTCAAATACGCCAGTGTCTTCTCCTCTTGGGATACGCCATTTCTTTGAGCAATTTCTCGACGCAGGGTAGACAGCAAGCCGTTCGGTCTTCGCTTCTTCTTCGTCTCGGAGAGCTGCGGAACACAATAGCGTTCTTCGTTTCGTCCACGCAGCCTCGACCCTCCTCCTCGATTCGGGATGCCGGCCTTGATGCCCGAGCACCTGGGGCGCGTACTCTGACAGAGGTTTGGGTTGGCGAGACGAGCCCATCCTTCCACCGAGTCTCAGCCAGGCCGAAGAGGTTTGGAACAGGCCCGATAAACTCAAGCGAGCACCCTGGGGATCAGCTCAGTCGCCTGACTTACGAGAACACTGTTAGCATACCATCATGTTCACTCAGTGATGTTCTTCCTCCCACTTCGAGCGGCCAGTTGTAAGCTGCTTCTCGGAAGGTAAATTCTTTCCAGAGATGATCTATCTCGCCTTCTCGAGGCAATGGTTCTCTGGAAGGGAGTCTTACGCCATTAAGTGACCGGCTTTATCTGCACCGATCATTATATTCTCAACATCTCGGAACAGAGGCCGATACTATGAAGGTCGCCGTTCGGAACTTGCTTTACGAGTTAAACTCTTTGGTTTGTAGCTTGACCTGGCAAGCTCTCAAGACCGCTTGATTTGAGTTTATTGGCTGTGACGCCATACAGTTCCACTAACTGTAAATGTTTCTAAGAAGTCCGATCTGGGGAGCCATTTCACAGCCACAGTTTGTTCATTCGAGTGTTAGTCAACGCAGTCGCCTTCGGGGCCTGCCCCATGTGAAACAGTCGCCCTCCCACAGTTCAGCAATTTAAACATTTCAAATGTTCTTTCAGTCTCTGGTTTGTGTTCTTGAGCAATAGTTTTCCTTCCAGACATTCTTCCGCTTCAGTGTGAACTCGGCTATCAGCCTGTTGCCTCCCCATACCTTCTTCCTCTGCAATCTCGCATATGAAAGTCAGGAGCCTGCTCCAGGACACCAACCAGAGCAATAGTTCATGGCCGCTTGGTGCGGGGAGCCCTCTCCTGAACAGAGGTAGACGAGACAGGACCGATGACATATCTGTGGGAGGCCGTACATTTTCGAGTCGGGTGAACCTGTTCTCGCTCAGAGTGATATTTTCCAAGGCTCAGTTGAGTTACCGAGCAATCTCTCCAACAGTCAGCACAGGCCAAAGGATCCGAGACTTCTGCGGAAGACTTACAGAACAGTTATGGCGCGAGCGAGATCCCCGAAAGTTCAAGGCAGGCTTCTTCAGCGTTCGTTCGACAAACGAGAGTACTCGACTCTGCCCGGAATTCTTCGCTGCTGTTAAAAGTCGATGCTTGCACGTCTTCGCGGAATACCTTCCTCGACGCCGCCCGTGCCGCGGTGTTCTCCTCTTCGTTCAGCTCGAAGCGCAAGTGCCTTCGCTCAACAGCGTCTCAAGCGATACTACCGCTGTCGCATAACCCTCAAACCGTGATTACGCCGTCGCCGATTCTATTTAATACATCCAGCCGAACGCCGGAGAGTTGGCACGCGTATCACTTTCAGAATCCCGCTGCGGTAAACAGGAGAAGTCTCGCTGAAAACGGAGCAGTCAAATATTATTTCTCCTCCAAGAAGAAAGGAAAGACAGCCAGTAACCAGACAAAGCCAAGTCTGCCTTCGGCTTATCTATTCTGCCTCTTCGTGTTGCACTCCGTTGCCGAAGGTGCAGAGCGTAGCGGGAGTCGGCAAACATCGACAGGTAACCATCTGAAATAGCAGCATCTCGCCTGCTCCACTGTCAAGAGCCCGTTCACCTCTATGTTTCGCGCAGCCATTCACACAGACGTTCTTCCTGTTAGGTGGGGAGGACAGCTCAACACCGTTAGCGGTTGGGATTCTGTCCTCCGCCAGTTCATAGCAAGCCTGAATGGTCTTCTCTGCCTGCCAGCTCCTCCAAGAAGACCACAGGCTGAGCCTGAGCCAGCGCCACTGGGACCACACGCATAAACAGGACACCACCCCAGTCGACGATTCTTTCTTCCTGGCATGCAGACAGTGGCACCACCTTCGCCACCATCTTAACCGGGACCCATTCTTTCAGTGATCACTCAGACAGTCAAGCTTTCAATTGGGACTGCCAACAAGTTCGGTCTGGAGGTAGATTTACCTTCGCAAATACCAACAACAAGCTTTCCATTACGCAGTCTCGGGACTTCGCTACGATGCAATGTCATTGATTGGAACAGGCAACTTGTTGTTAAAGGTCCTTCATTAAACCAGACATTCATGGTCAAGTAGTTTAGCTTACGGCCAAAGAGCAGCTGGTTTCAGAACTGAACTGCCAATAGCCAATTTCAGTCCAACTAACACAGTACAAACTCAGACTGTGTCAGCTTCAAAATTGGGTGTTTCAATGACTTTATGAATTTGCAAAACAAAGGGAGGCGTTAATGCTGATCCTGTCAATGTCACTTCTGGAATCAGATAGTACCATTCTTCGTCAAGACTGTGTTAAATAAGAAATAAGATTCTTTCGAAAGAAGGAGGCCATAAATTTAGCAACTTCCTTTTTTAGATCAATTGTTTGAGAAGGGTTTACCGCCAGCATTATTGTTAGCCCAAATGCTTGATACAAGCGTTTCTTGGTTTCAGCTGACTATTGAGACTTACTTTCTTCCATCTCTAAAGCTCGTGCACGTTCGAGTGTCAGTACTGTTCATTACGTTTCGGTTTTTGGTCGACGCTGAAGGCTCAGATATCACCATTGAGAGAAAACGCTGTCTAGTTAAACAGCCAGAATTGCACTGCATTCCTCTCAGTCAACCACGCCGACTTTCCTTCATCAGGGGGAGGTTTTGCTGACTTCTTCACCCCAGCCTTTTCCTGCCGAAAGATCCGCAGCATAGTGGTCGCCTGTGTTTCTCCTCTGTTCAAGACTCCGCTGTGCTCAGTTCATACTTCTGGAGGGCTTATTTGAACAGGTTCATTTCAAGCCTGAAGGAGGCCACCAGATTGTCATCCTCATTTCTTGTCACAGGCTGACCTCGACTTCAGTCTCAGAGCTCATGCATAGAGCTGTGGGTCATCTCCACACCAGCCATCGTTGTTTACTTCACGGGTTCGCATACTGGTTGGTCACCTCAAACGTCACTATTTGAATTTGTTTCTTATGCAGCATTCCTCCTGTTCCCTTCGATTCCCAGTCATTCTCCATCGTTCAGTTGGTCTCACGTTGAAACAGGCTTGTCTTTATTACTCCGGCTGTGTTATCTGCATAAAAGCTTGTACCTAAATGACACATTTAGGTTATAAGGTTTTTCAATATTCGTAGCAGTTATGCTTGTTTATGATATTTTTCATATTGCTCATTTGTTAACATCGTTTTCATTTCAGTAATATTGCGCTGTTGTTACTATAAAAAAAAAAATTTTTGACTCGTCGCTGTACTTCTTTTAGATTTATTATCTCTTTAGTTTAAGAATGATATTTATTTTCTCTGTTGTTTCATCGTTACGGGACTTCTATCTAGTGGACGCAGAAAATCTATTTCGGAGAGGGACCATGTCACCGGTGACTCCACTTTACCATGTGTCGTGTTCCTCCCATAGTAAACAATACTTGCGCGATTATATTACTGTATGAAAGGTCCGCTTGGCATGGGTTTATAGCAACGGCATTTTCTGGGTGGGGACTTTTAATTTTGATCTTCAGGTTCTCAGCTTAGTTCACCTTTCATACACGACTCCATCTAATGTATTGCTTGTGGTAACCTGTTATTATTTAAGCTTTCTCTTCTGAGATTTATAATTGTCTAGAAATAAGTGCTGAATGGACTTTTCTGTATATATATATATATATATATATACATATATATATATATATATATATATATATATATATATATATATATATATATATATATATGTTATATATATACATATATATATATATATATATATATATATATATATATATATATATTATATATATATATATATATATAGTATATATAGATATATATATATAGATATATATATATATATATATAGATATATATATATATATATAGTATATAGCATATATATATATATATATATATATATATATATATATAGATATATATATATAGATATATATATATATATATATATATATATATATGTATATATATATATATATATATATATAGATATATATATATATATATATATATATATATATATATATATATATATATATATATATATATATATATATATATATATTATATATATATATATATTATATATATATATATATTATATATATATATATATATATATATATATATATATATATATATATATATATATATATATATATATATATATATATATATATATATATATATAGATATACAGATATAGATATAGATATATAGATAGATATAGATACATAGATATACATATATAGATATATATATATATATATACATATATATATATATATACATATATATATATATATATTACTGAAAGGGAGACTATTCAAACTCGATGGTATTCATCGGAATATTATTCAGAAAGCTGTTATGTTTTCTGGGACAAACAGTTCACATTATCGCACCATGACATATTATTAGAATCAGCTGTGGCTTAGTATTCGTGAGCTGGGTACTTTTACCCTATATCGCCGAGCCTTCTTTCTTGTAGCTCATTACTCGGCGATCTGGCTTATTCTCCTTCTTCTTCTGCTGTTCGCTTTCCATGCTTCGTATTTTTCCTTCGTTAATGCGGAGTACATCGCTTCAGTATTGTCTTTCAAAGATGCCGTGTTCTCGCCATTGGCGCCAGTTGGCGACCGTCGCTTTGCGATGTTCTGCAGAAACCATATTTTTCCGTCTATACGATCATTTCAACAAGTGTTTGGCAACTGACATCTGGATTATAATGCCTTATGTTCTTTGCAGTTAATGTTTATTACGATTTCAGCCAGTTTTCGGCCATAGCATCTCTTCTTCAGCAGACACGCCGTCACATATAACCTCATTTCCATTTTGTTTCATTACTCATTTCAATGGTGTTTTTTAGTTACTCCATCAATTTAAATTGAGGCCCAACTCTCTGCCGATAGGCAACAGTTAAACCGACCGTAATTGCCTTCTTCCCACTTTTCTTCCATCCTTCTTCAAAATAGCGCCTGTTTGGATGTGTGCTCATCATCAACAATATTTGAGTGTCGGTCTTCCTGTGTCTGTGGGTTCAGCTCGTCAGTACTCCAATCGCAGTCTCATAAGCCTTCGATGGTGTCACAACTCGCCCTATTTTTGCTTCCTTTCCATGACCGGAGAACTCATATGATGACTGCGTTCTTCACACCTGAATTTAGTCTTCCCCATTCAGTTAAAGGAATTCTCTCCTCTTCTTTCATTGTGACCCTTATGTTCACTATTTTATTTATGTTTGTGGTGTAGATCTTCCTTTCTCTCATAATATCAGATGTCATCCACATATTCACCATTTTCATTTATTGTTTAAGTTCCTTGTTTACTTTGCTCACCTTCTTCAATATTCCATAAAGATATTAGCTAGAATTGGTGAAAGATTGACTCAGTTATATAATGAGCTTACCTCACTGCAAACACATTGACAGTCAGCAGTTTTATTAAAACGCCATGATTTATGCTGCACTTCTTTCCTCCATATTCTTTATTAAAGCCTATCAAACACTTGACTGGCACGTTAGCGAACAAAGGAAGCTACATCTGCAGAAATTAATATCGCTATCGCTAATTTTGAATAATTATCTATCAGTTCATGTTATGTTTCATTTAGTCTGGCTCATTTTCCATTATGTTGAAAGTCATTTTCTTTCTGTAGGATTCGATGAACACGAGTCGCATGAATCTTCTCTTCGTGGGATCTTAGATCAACATAACAGGCATGGATCTCGAGCCTTCCACTGAGCCTTGCTTCATGTTCTAATTTTTCTCTTAATGTGGAGTTAAAACAAAGCCACATTTTTGAAGTTGTACCGTTAGGCCCTAATGTTCAGTTTGTTGTAAGTTCATAAAACATCGCCAGCACAGTTCTACACGCAGTTCAGGCATCCATTACAGGCACGCCTGCCTGCCAGCCTTTGTGTCCTTGTATTTTCTCACCCACCAAAGGGCCCACTTGTCTCTCCAGAAACACACTAAAACTTACCTGGCCTCGCCACATGGTTTCTGCAGTTCATCCTCATTTGCCTATCTGGCTCCCCTTGCTTGGCACTTCGAAATGCATTCCCAGCCCTTCATGCAAAATTGCCAGATCTCTGTCACCATACTTCCTCCTCATTAGAGTCTTCTATCACTGAGTAAACAAGTTCCTTTGACCACTTACCTGTCTAAATGGCAACGAAACACTCTTCGTAGCTGTCCATGGCAGGCATACCTAGCATTGCCAGTACCTCCCTTTGAGCACCTGCTGGGCCTCAGGCTTTTCTCGCTTCTCCGATTTTTCAAAGCATCTTTTTTCTTCGATTCTATTTTCTCTTATACTTCATTTATCTTTCAAAAAACCAGGAAACAGATGTCATTTTCTCCGTATCTATCCAGCGATTTCGGCAATGTTATGCAATTTAAGGAACCGATCAGGCAATCGGAATGGATTATTTAGGTTCAGGCAGCAAAGCCTAAGATCCACAAACAAGTAAGCCTCTTCGCCTTAACCTAAAGCCTCCTGGTTACCTCAACTGAGCTCGTTGCTTTCGGTGCTTATTGGTTGTTACCCGGACATCGCATACCTACAGTCTCCGAGATTTAAAAGAACCACAGATTCAGATTTATGGTCAGTGACGCCTGAATCTGAATCTTTTAAAACACTGTGCTGAACACAGCACAACCACCCTTTAAACAGTCGAAGGGGGATGGCGATGGGGTCTTCTTCAGCCTCACTTTCGTCAATATTTTCATGTGCTCTCCGGAGCACAATGGAGAGCGCCCCTGCCTGTCCTGACGCCAGGCAGAGCAGACTAACACGTTCTACTGAAAATTAGGTGATGTCGATAGACGAATCAAATAACACCACACAATATTAATTTACCATTGAAAGAACAAAGACGCAAGTTGCTTCCCGATGTTTCAAAGATAATGATATCAGAGACTGTTTCTTAGAAAAGACTGTCAGCCACTTTAGTAGTTTCGTTTTATTAATTTTAAAATTAACTTGTTCATACTTCCGTATTATCAAGTCTTCAACTTTGTCCGGCTTCTTTTCATTCTGAAATTTCTCTTCTTAAGCAGTACTTTCAACAATCCAGCTCTTCTCTGTTCGCCTCCAGCACTTGTTATTTCTTGATAGCCAGTATTTTTAATGCTTGTGTACGTGCCTAACCATTATATGTAAAGCTTGTTTCACCAATCAAAATTTGCTGTTAGTTTGCTAAAATTATTCAAAATATAGATATTGGTGTTTTAACATTACAATAATAAAATTTAAAATCATTGCTCTTTTTGTTTCTTCTTCAGTGACGTTTCGTCCGACGGGCCGATAAGAGTATGGTACCGGTAGTTTCAAATTACGCAGTCCGACTCTCGGCGCTCCAGGTCACGCCGATTTCATGGGCGTGAGTTATCGCATGGTTGCGACAGCTCAATCAACCGATCCACGTTATGTTGCAAGACATCAATAAATAACAACTTAGAATAGGCCGCCAGAACCTGGAGAATCAGCTTCTGGAACATCAAAGAGCCAATCATCAGCGTTCCCAGCCTTATAGCATGAGTCTCGATTGTGTTTAGCTAAACCATTTCTTCCAGCTTATGCCGTTTTAGTGTGTTTCCGAGAGGTGCACTTCAGCTTATAGTTTAAACTACGAAACGTTTCTTGTCAGGTCAATGAAAATGGATTTTTCTACTTCCTTGAATTAGACCTGTGCCAGCTGCCAGAATTTCCATGTAAGCCCAATCTCCTACCTTCATTACCTGTTGAAAGTCATTATCTGGGTTTGTTTGCTGTTGAGTCTTATGAGACTGATGAAAGTTAATTTGACTCTCAGATCGGAGACACCATAATATTGGAAAGCCCATCACTCAGACAGCCGCATTAACCCTTTCGTAAGTGACCTGATGTTTGTCACTCAACTCAAGAGTACCCACCACTCATATTGTACAGCGTGCCTTCCGGGAAAAAAGAGGACTCATTTGAAACAAAGAACCCGTAACATTTCCTTACTAACCCCGTGCTCACTTGATAAAAACATGCTTCTCACTTCAAAACAGTTAAGGGTCAGAAGGGAAGGCAGGACAACAGCAACTGCGTCATCACATGTCTACAAAAACAATACCTGAATATCAGCAGAAGCAAGGCAGATAATAAGCAGGTTCGTATTAGATGTAGTCGGCATTTATCACATATCAACAGAAGCCGTAGAAACTACGCATAGTTCACAACAGTACGTCTTTAGTTTCAAAAGGGACCATTCAAAGAGCCAACCATTCAACATTAAACAAACACATTGCCGTTTGGATGATTACGTTGCCTGTTGTTACTGGAATCACAAAAAGGCTTGACAGCTTCGATCTGCACACAGCAACTAAGCACGCGTCGCCCTTCTGTTCAAAAGGAAAGATACATTACAGATTAACATACTCTTGCCAACATCACATCATTTTCAAAACCAGCAACCCGTATTTGTTCAAGAACTCAAACAAAAGATCTGGGGCCCACAAGAGTGCTATGCTTGAAAACCTGTTGTTTTACGGTCATCACCAGTACAGTCAAAAGAAATGATATAAATTTGAACACTGTTTTCACCAGCAGCACACCATCTCAAACATGCCGCAAGACTGGGATACTTTCACTCACAGCTATCAGGCGCCAAACAAAGCTTCCTGTACAGATGCAGGTCAAAATGCATGATGGCTCGCCACTGTCAGTAATATCCAACATGATTGCACTGTGGGCCGTGAACAGGCCACGCACGCAAGTTAAAGATGCAGACAGACTATCAAAAGGACAGAGTTGTGAGATGAGATTTGGGAGCACTCAGGAACAGGTCACCCGACTCTCCATTTCTCCGCTGGGTGACAACCATTTATACCAAGCGATTAGTTGGGAGGACATTGGGAGGATTGTGTCAGGTGGCAGGGGAGGCATCAGTTACCATCAGTTATATCACTTTCTCTGGAGCGATTTTGCATCTGTCCAAATTCTCCAGAAGAGAACATAAATCATAATATTCTACATCAAGAGTTCGGATCATTCACCCTCCTTCACGTGTAATGTTAGTCATCCTCGACGCGCGAGTGGCATACGTCTGCAGTTCGGCCTCGCCAGGGGTCCATTAAAATACAGACCTTCATCATGAAAAGACGAACATCGAGTTGATGATCAACCACTCTTTTCAACAACATGCTTCAACGAAAGTGATCTGAACGTCATTACCAGTAACAGCCCCCACGTGCGTTTCGTTCGGACATCAAGACCAGCAAGAGACGCCTTCCAAAGACTAAATCGTCGGGAGACATAATTTTCCTCTCATCGCCCCATACTCAGCATTTGAGCATACCAACCTCATAGAACAGCGTATTCACCAACGCCGCGTTTCATTTGTGCAACTGTCGCATCGAGGCCGCTCGGAGCACGGAAGCGAAAAAAAGTTTTTCGTAAACATAGCACGCCGCTTAAGAGTTATTTGCTCTTTTTGAACATTGCTCGGTTAGTATGTAATCGACAGAAATGAAAAAATAATATCATATATAAATATTGAAATATATTTATTAAAAAGACTAAAGACTTCGAGATTTTCGCTGAGCTGCCACGATGTAAGAAATTTTTCTGTGTACCACCGCAAATCGAAATATTAGTTAGGGAGACCACTTGTTGCAGCGAGCGGCAATGATTGAATATTACAATGCAAGATTTAGTTGATACCAAAGTTTTTCAATACTTGTCGAAAATGTTGACCTAAGGTTGAAATTTACACTTATCGCGATTTATGAAAATATCGTATTCGATAAGTTACAATCATTGGTTGCTTGTTACTAGTTTCGCGCCATTTTTCATATAAAACTCGAGGCTGGATAACGCAACAGCTGCGAAGATCGGGGCCGGCAGCGTATGGTGCTTGTTAAAAATTGGTCATAAATACTGTGTTAGAGATCATTTGCTGTAAATGAGCAGAATGATTAGAATAGCAAGAGTTTAGTTATAATTGTGTTTTTTGACATTCGTCGGTGTCGCCGAAGCGTCGAAATTTGTAGTCAACGCATGCACGCCACTGGCACCCAAACAATGAGATACGCCCAGCTGGCGCTAAGGGTTAGTTTTCAAACTGGAAGAAATAGGCATGTTTATTACCAATAATGGACAAAGATCAGCCTTCACTGTCGCCCGCTGTTCTATTTGTAAACAGTAGGGATAGGAAAGTCTCTTGTCGACTACAGATATTTTTTAAAATATGTATTGTAATACTGAGCTAATCAACATTGTATAAGTGCAAATTACATTAAAGATATGGTTAAATATATCCATACAGTAGCTCTGTCAAGATTTCTATAGAAACTTACTTTTCTGTATGTTCTTTGAAGACAATGCCTTGTGGTTACAACAGTCAGTAAGGCCACAGAACTCCCGTTTTTGCTGGATTCAGGACGACTAGCAGAAGTTGTCACTTCTTCGTGTCTTTGTTTCGCCAAAGTGTTCATCTCAGCAAGCTCACTGTTGTCTCGAACGCGTGCCAGACTTCTGAGGTCAACTCACACCAGTGGACCCAATATAACACACGCACAGGCTACAAAGGTGATCTTCTGAGTCAGACAGCATCAGAGTCGCGACAGTACATGAACTGCCTTAGATAGACCACACGCTGAAGAAGGCCGACCATCAATTATCTGCCCGTCAAGAATATGATCCTGTGTGAAATCCAGTTCTGTTAGCACAAGCACATGTTATGCCCGCTCAAGCACTTCAAGGTTTACCTAGAACTCCAGCTGTCCTTATTTTCCCACACCCCAGTTATCAAACTGTTCACTCCTACAAAGACCGAGCACCGTAGCGTTTCCTCATTAAAAGGAACACTTTCTTCCATACGTTCACATGATGTTAGGAAAAGGCTTGCCATAAATGTCTCAAAGTCTCCAAATTGTTAGTCATTGTCACATGTTCAAACAAATTTGGCCGGTTGACTGTGTATCGCGGCATAGTTCAGTCTTGGTCCCCAGGTGGCGTTAGTCGATCGTGAGTGCTGGGAGACAAGACAGCACACAACAAACCCAGCACGCACAAACACTGTAGAACTGACATCTCCCAAAACGCAGTTTCTGTCTGGCATCAAAACCTGAAAGGTATTTGAATAATATCGGGAAATTCGTGGCTTGAGCCTGGGATCGAAATATTTCTTTGTGCGAGCTGAGCCTTCCGTCAGTTTTACCAACATGACCACGCCAGTCAAAAATAGCTTGATGTAGAAAAACTCATTTCGGTAGTCGCCGTTATTCCTTCAAAACTTCGTTTTCTCGACGAAAAAGGCATGATTTGGGCAAAGGGATATCAACCTTGCACAATCAACAGAGAGGCACGTCGTTGTGGGAAGACAGCGATAAAGAATAAACACTTCTTCATTATTGAAAATTAAGCCGCTGAAGATGGAAAGGCCTTCATTCGTCCACTCATCATGTTATAACATTAACACACGCATTGGCTCCTTGACATGTTGTCATGGAGCTCGGTAGATCATGGAAGGTATCCTGACTGGGCTTACTGTGTCAGGTATTTTCACTAAAATCTGTTTCAGACAATATATTTTATATAGTGACCATTTTGTAAATTTTCAACACAATACATTATTATTGTGAATAATAAAATAAAATATATATTTTTTTAGTAAAATCTTCTCAAGATCACAAAAGAGTTGAGCCTTATGATTATAAACAAAATTGTCATATCTTCTCTTCTCTCTTCTATTGTACATATCCTTTGGAAGAAATATGAATTGTCAGAACACAAAGTTAATAAATATGAAACTAAACTCCAATAGTTTACAATGTGTTTTCAAATATTGGCCCCTGTAAGCCTGTTGTATGCTCTAAATAGCCATGAAGCCGGAAAGCTTTTTGCAAATAAAGACGCTTAGACTAAGATTAAGAGCCCGCTTGGCTCCATTTGTCATTGTTTTGTTGTAGATCATCAGAATGGCCATCACATACAATGTTGAAACAGGCGACAGCAAAACAAAATTTCATATAGTGACTGTATGGTCAAACGTTAAGCTAATATTATTTTTTCGTTCGGTTAAATTGCATTTTGGTACTGTAGTCGATCAAAGTAAATACAGTATAAATATCACAATGATGCATGACAACGCCGACGGAAAACAAGTTTTTCTGTACCACCATAAACGAAATATTATGCCAGAGGTTTCGTGTTTGTTGCAAATTTAGTAATTGACAACATTACTGTGATCAAGTGTTTTAGCCATACCGTTTTTCGACCATTTTCAGTTAGTTAATTTCTGATCGGTAGAATTTTTCTATTTATCGCGATTTATAAAAATAATAAAATCTCGATAAAGGCACAACCATGAAAGTTATTGTTGTATTTCACATGAAATTGTGCACACATTTTCATGCAGCCAACACTTTGCAAGCTCCAATATGTCGGTGCAAAAATTACGATAGCAGTATTCACCACAGCCGTAGTTACCGCGCGACGAACGCGAAAAAGTTTTTCAAATTACAAATCGAAATAGTTAGAGACTTCTCCAGCTTGTTGCAAATGACAAATGATTGAATATTACTAGAATGCAGTGTTTTGAAGCATACCGTATTCGATCATTTGTGTCAAGTCAAAAGTTGACCAAAGGTTGAAATTTCAGCACTTATCGATTTCATATGAAAAGGTTTTCAAATGATAAAAGCTGCACCGCTTTGTTGTATTTCACATGAAATAGCACATTACATATAAAACTTTTATAGTGTAACGGGTTCTACAAACATTATGAAAGCGACAAAAGTTAGCTTCGAAGATTACGCGACGCAGAAAATAAGCCTTTTCGTACCACCATAAATCGAGTTAGATTAATTTGTTGCAAAATGAGCAAATGACGAATATTGCTCAGAATGCAGCAGTTTTAGCTACAGCTGACGTCGAGCTCAGTTGCCGAAATCTGCACTTATCGTGATTTATATGAGTGCTCAAAACCGATAAAACTGAGAATCATGGTTGTTTTTTGCCGTATTTTACATGAAATAGCACATTTTACATAAAACTTATGAACGCTAATACAAAACTATAAAGATTAAAGTATTCAAAAGAATTTCTCGTTGTCGGCCAGATGTACGTGAAATAAAATTACCATACCGAAATATTGTGCTAGAAACTACCTGCAAATGAAGGTAAATGATTGAATATACTGAATGTAAGAGCTTAGCTGTATTTTTCGATTATTTCAGTCGAAGTCAAAGTTGATCAAGGTTGAACAGCACTTATCGATTTATATGAAAATATTTCGTGTCTCATAAAGTTGTTAAACCATGGGTTGCTTCGTTGTATTCTATATGAAATGGCATCATTACATATAAACTTTATGTAACGGCAGTTAATATAAAATATGCAAATTACGACAGCGACGAAAAATTTTCGAGACGCCGTTGCTGATGCTTGTATTGCGAAGAAGAAAGAAGAGCGCAGCGCTTAACGTTGTAACAACAGTGTGATCTCGTGACCAGCATCTTCTCGTTACGGTGATTATCACCTAGAATTAGTTTCATAATTGTTTTTCAGCATCATTTAAAAACTTTAACGATCGTACGTTCACCGCACTTGCTGCGAAAATTTTAGTCGTCCAGTCATGCCATGTTAACATTGTGAACACAGCAAAACATCAATAAATGTTGTTTCACTACAGAACCCCTTTATATTACTTCAGTTATACTGACGATCATCGTAATATGTATTAAAAAAAACGATCATCCCAACATTTGTAATGTTTATTTTCATAGCAGCGATTGAGCGCAGTGGTCGAAGAATTAGAAAATACTTAAGTTGTTAAAGACACGTAATATATTAATGGAATTCATTATATTGAATGTTGTAGACAAAAGTGTGGTATACAGAGGTAACTAATATACTTTGCAAGAAACTTCAAAACAAAACAGTCGTTTCGATCTGCTTTAGTTAATGGGTCCGTATACCAGTTGTCTGCCACTTCTTCCGTACATTTCTTGTGAAATATGACTACGTCATAAACAGCAAAAATAAGCGAGTCCAACCTCAGTTGAAATTACTTATCAGAAAGCGCAGAGCAAGAAGAGCAAATATGATGTTACAATTTTTTTTTTGCTTGCTTGATTTATCGCAATTACTTTTTATTATAATTTTAAGTTATTTCCTAAGATGATTAACACACACAATAGTATATTACACAATATTTTATTGCTGTTGGTTGCATTTATATTTGCATTTTTTCAATGCTAGTTTAGCACACACTTAAGTTGTAGAGAGTTAACATAGTATCCATGTTGTAGTAACTAACTTGAGAAACAGATCTGAGAGAGCTAAGATATGGGATCACTTGAAAGATATCGTTAGTCTCTGCTGAGAAATTACAGATTTTACTGAGCGGTATAGTCGTCATGTATTACCTTTGTAATGCCAGATAGCAATTCATAAAGCATGATATTCCACAGAATACTAAAGGCTTGAGCATACTGCTTATAGCAAAGACACACTTCCTCAGTGAAGGAGACACGAAATAGTAAAGTGCAACATATAGTAAAGGGATACCAGTGTCCACTCAGTAGTGTTTGATTTTTAGGTTACCAAGATAACTGAACATTATCTCATTCAATAGGTCCATGAGTCAAATCATTGGATCCAAGAAATATTTCATCAGATGATTTAGCTACAGTTTTTTACAAATTTCGAGACTCCAGTTATAAACTTGATGTTTCTCTCAGTAATAGCAGATATCATCATAAAGAATGCTATTTGTTCACAGTCAAGCTCACTTTGTAGACTAATGATATCATCCCAGGTATTAGCAGGATGTACATTGTTAGCAGACACTTGGTTATAAGGCAAGATTAAACAACATAGAAACAGAGAAGAAGTTCAAAGACAAAAGCAAACCTGTACCAAAGCCAGTTATATCTTCAGAAAGAAAACAGATTACCTGGGACACACAGTGAAAGGCGCAGGGAAGTAAATGACTTACATTAAGTCAATCACAGGTACCACACCTGTTGTAATGAAAGGTTTGAAATATTTTGTTTCAGCAGTACTAAAGCAAAGATTGCTGAATATAGCAGTGCCATTGACTGAATACAAAGAACACACATATCTGGGCTTTCAGGGAAACCAGTTAACAGCAGCATTCAATGAATGAAACACAGATCGACACACCCTCCCAGCAAAGAATTCTTCAGTCATTAGCACAGATGAAGTCATCCTGGTAGAGCAGCAGCACGTAAAGTGACATGATAACAAATATCATGCCATGTTACTGCTGTTACATTTATCGCAAGAATATAACAGACACTTTTAAAGCATTTAAGATACATAATATTTGTCTATAAGATAATCGTATTCACTGATCATTCGTTTGAATGTCAAGAACTAGCTCAGACAGGCTCATTGTTTAACTGCCCAAATACAGAAATAAATATGCCATAGTAAGATACGTATTATCGCAAGTGAATTGATATGCAATATTTACAGCATTATATTGGCAGTTAGCTTTCATCTCATATGTAAATACATTTACAAAATTGGTGACGGTGAAAATAAGTAAGAAATTCTCGATCAAGAAAAAATAGAATTGAGTAAATAGTGGCTCGATGTTCACAGCAAGACATCATGACGATACAGTTCGACAGTTAAGAGTTCTACTCACTGTGTCTTCGTATAAAAGAACAGTAGCCTAGAGCCTGGGTAAAGTCAATGAATTGTCGGTGACATGAGAGCATCATCCAGGTGAAAATGAGACAGTGAGACAATTGTGAATCCTTCCACTGAAATCACAAGTGACAAAGAACAGGTGAAAGCCGTAATACTTGCAAATGGCTGGCAAAGAGCAACAGAGAGCGGAGCAGCTCAGCCTAGTGAGCATATCATTCCACAGCCCCATTCGTTATAGCACAATGTAGACCATCACTAACAATAATCAGGGAGCAAAGGGAATATCAGTGTGTATAATAGATATACAGTGCTATCATTAATGGTCAGGCAAAGGAGATGAAGAATGTAGTTGCTCCCTTGACAAATCTTGTAGATATGTTGTTCACAGCTTATAATATCTGGCAATGGCACAGAATTACCAACTCACATAGCTCCATGACATACTAAAGCAGTAGTGCAATAACAAGCAACATATCATCAGAGGCAATGTTTAGTATAAAGGAATACAAAACATTGCACAAGGCATGCTCAGTTTTGATGCCAAACTTCATTTTACAGCTGTAGATGATGCATCAGAAGAACAAAGTTACGACACTGGAATCCATGTTGAGGCGTATCAGATAGTAAATTTTAGCCAATGAATGCAAAGTTTGCATGTATTGCTAAGTAATCCCATCTCTTAAAACATTGTTTACATGGAATTTTTGATATCAAAAATCTCACCAAGAATCTCAAAGTTATATGGTTTAGTATATAGATTTATTTATTTCAGAGCCCACAGTTCTGTGTCCTCCAGGAATTGCACATTTAGCTCCCTCTACAAAAATTTACAGGAATATTGAAATTATTTGAATTTTCGATGGTCGCATGATAGAAACTCTCAGTTCACACCACGTTCTTTGTTCACATCTCTGTCATCAAAATGTTAAATTCTCTGTCTTTTCGGAATGTTTTAAGGGCTTTATGTAAGCTTAGTAGCTCTGTTCATTGATGCCGAGATCAAAACTGGCTTATGATAATAAGCTTTTGAAACTTAATGACCTTAGATGCAGCATAAAAAGCCAGAAAACATTTTATTTAACTATTGTCAAAATAGCAAAGATAATATCGCCCGTGATTTAGAAAACAAATTCCTGTATAAATCTGTCATAAATGTTGTTTTCAGTACTTTAATGTTGTTAGTTTAGTGATGTCTCTAAAGATATGCTTCGGCCGCACGCAGAAATTTCCCAGGAAACATGCGATGCTGTTTATTATGACAAATTCTCACACACGAATCAAACAACATCTGTGAGAACTGGCCAATAAATGCATATTCTGCACATTTAGATCATTCACAACTGAGCAATTAAACCATACGACACAGCTGGGGACATCATCGGCCTGTTCGTCAAATATTTAGCAATTAAATTTGTCTGGTTTATTTAATCCGATGCCTTCATAATTGCGCGGTTGATAACAAGTAAGCAAATTAATACTACTTTTACATATTTTCGTACGAATGGGTAGATTCATTTATTACAGCTACATATTTGATCTGAAGTTTGCGATCGTTATGATCCCGGATTCGTTACGTTGACAATCTTTCTTTTAATCCTGAAACCATCTGGTATTCAGCATGAAGAGTTGTTTTGGGATTTGCAAGCCTAAACTTTATTTCTTGCTTCGTCTTGTGTCTAGTTGCCATCCGGGATTATCCCGGATACAGTTTATTACCTCGACAACCGACCATCTGGCATTTCCTGTGCTTTGCTTTGTACGTCGCCCGATGATGCGTTATTCAGGCTTGGTGCTGTCTGCCTGTCATTTTTCTGTGGGATTATACACTTAAGTCACGGCATTTTACTGTGATTTTAAGACACACACACACACACACACACACACACACACACACACACACACATACATATATATATATATATATATATATATATATATATATATATATATATATATATATATATATATATATATATATATATATATATATATATATATATATATATGTATATATAATGTTTATATAATATATATATATATATATATATATATATATATATATATATATATATATATATATATATATATATATATATATATATATATATATATGTGTGTGTGTGCTTAAAAAAATCACAGAGATGCACGTGACTTAAGTGTATGTATATAAACATTATATATGCACATATAATTATAGATATGTGTGTGTGTGTGTGTGTGCTTAAAAAATCACAGTAGATGCACGTGACTTATGTATGTTTAACTCACAGGAAATGACAGGCAGAAGTTTAGCACCAAGCCCTTTCACGTTTATTAACGCATCATCAAGTACCTAATGAGACACACATATACAGAAGGCCATAAAGTAAACAAAAAGCACAAGAATAACAGATGGTCAGTTGTCAAAGGGCATAAACAAAGTTAATCCAGATAATCCGGGATCGAGCTGTCACAAACTGAACCTAAGACCAAACAAAAGAATACTAAGGAATTGTTTTCATGATCATTTTAGCTCCATAAACACACGATCCAGATATTCCCTCAAAATCATATTGATATAGTTAAAGGCAATTGGCTTATGAGCCATGTAATGTTATTATGAAAGTATTTCTGCCACAGTAAGAGGTGTTGACCTATCTTTAAAGACAATACAATTCATTATCACTAAAGCCGATAATCAAATAGTATTGTATGATAAAGTTGACTATTACACACATATGCAAGTCTACGATGATACATTACGCCAAAACTAACAAAAATCTCTGATCGTCATAAAAGCCAATAAAGCACAAAGAAAATTCTAAAGATAAAAGAATCAATAAATAAAGTTAAACGGTAAGCTTCCTCGTTACTATTTCACGACAATAAATAAAAACACGTGTCTGCTGATCAGTATTGTTGGCTCAATAGTCATAGTAAACTTTCGAAATAGTGGCACATCTTCCGCTACTTGGAATCGCAGGCTATAGGTCAGTTCAGATTTAAAGTGATAATTAAATAAAATCAGCTTTTTACCCACGAGACTGTTAGCTCACAGCCTGTTCTCTTACAAAGTCTCAGATTCTATTTATGTTTATAAATGGGCAACCCTTTACTACCTTCAAATCTTCAATACGGAATTCTTTTTGAAAAACGATATATACTCAATATCATTTATACCTTTTGTGCTGGCAGAAAGCTGATCTATATAGTTAGCTGTTGGTATTGATAAATGATTTTATCGTATTCTGAATAACTGGCATCATCCATTTACGCAGAATTAGAAAAGACACTGCCCTCCTTCAGATACTAATACAGAGAAATCATTTTAATGTAAACACTATAGAATCAAATCATGAGAGCGTTAGCTGACGGGGTGCATTCATGAGATGGCTTTGTAAATGCTGGTTGGGGTGTATTTTTGTTTCAAATGATACAATTGATTAATATGATATTCTGTTGGTATATTATTGTTTAAAATACAACTTCTAACTTGGTGAAAACTGAAGAAAATCACAATTTCTTGTGCAACAGTTTTTCTAATACACAAACCCGAGTGTCTCAGAATTAGTTATTTACGCAAAGCGGACATTCATGTTAACTTGGATCAGGTGGTTAGCAGTAACTCAGAACGTATGTACTTCTTCTCCGGCTGTCGATGTAACATTTTCATTTAGCCTTTTCGTCCAGGTTCATGCTGAGGTGGCATGAGGTGGTATAATATAGACTAGGTCAGGTTAGGGAAAACACAATTTACTTTTAAAATTGCGATTTGTTCCGATTATCTATATACAAACGTTGGTCTCACATTTGGAGTGAGTTTCTACTGACTGGAGCCTGCAATACCTGGGTTGCAGTTACCCACAAAGACGGTGTTTCGGGACATAGCCGATCGACGACGCAAGATCAAAAGTCACATACTGAATTCCTTTTCGCATGAGAAACGCAACTCATACGCAAACAGCTGAGGAAAGGAGATTGGCCCAAGTTTCACGTTACTCTTTTCCTCCCTGCCAGAGGAAGGAGAATTGTTTATACTTGTGAAGAAAAGAACAGGGTGCTGATGCAGTGCCTTTTTTGCTCAGATGCCAGATCTCATACTGGTTCGGTCCTGTCGCGAGTGAGCAGAAGAGGGGAAGGAGGAGAAGTTATGTTGTCACTCGTACTAATCAACACTGCGAGATATTATCCTTCTGAAGGAGCTGGGTAAGGTACCAAAAGCCAGAGCAGCCAAGGAGGGCAGCCATGGCTCGGCGGCAGTTGACATTGTGACGACAAGAGTGGTTCATGAGATCACGCCTGCTTCCAGATCGACAGAAATTCAGAATGCAAGGGATGAACCGTGAAGCCTCAGGTGGAAGCTGCGCCGACAAATGCCAAAGCGTCGGCAAATTCTCCGCTTCGTCGCCATTTAAGCACACACGTCAATCTTACATCCAGGTGCCAGGATTTTCGGTTCGTGTCGCCGATGAAAACACCAGCGCATTTCTAAAGCCAGATCGCAGGCCGGAAAGCCATTGCCTTCAGCCCACTACGCACGCAGCGAAAGGAGAACCATAAAAACATCGAACCCATCCCAGCGAGATCCTGCAAAGTCAAACCATAAAAGTCGTTGTTGGGTGATTGTGCACAAAAACACCGCTAGTCTCATTCCATTCAGCAGCACACAGCCACACATCGCCGCCGCAGGCTTCAATCTTGCACATTATGGTTTCTCTCCACAGGGGTTCGTCACCTGTTGAGTAATAAATGCTCGCTTTTTTGCTGAGGCGATTGATGCTATTTCTTTAGTTTACACTAAAGGATGCAGACCGCCATCTCTTCGCACCACGCGATTCATGCGCCGTTGCCACGTTTCTTCAGCTTAGGAAAGATTTTCTGTTTTGATTGACTAACGCCTGTTTTCCTCGAGGGCCATTACTTTCTCAGCCTATTCGCTTTATCACCATTTACTTGTTCTTCTTCTTTCGCTTCTGGAATTTGATATCGCCAGAGCTTATTGTTCAAATGACGTATTTCGATATCATGGATGTCTTTTGTTTGAGTATGTCATTATCGCTCAATATCGCAGTTGCAGGTCCTCCTTCATTTTGCATCGATATTACGGTGTTACTTTGCCTTCTGCGTTGCTTTCCTCCATGCGGGGAGGGGGATGGTTAATACGCGCCCTCTAGGTTTTATGTTCGTTTTTTCATGCGCTTCCAGTTTATCGTCTTCTCCTCATGTTCGTTTTCGCCGCTGCCGGAATAGCGGGCCACGCCTCCCAGCCGCCGCCGCAGGAGCCTCTGGTTGCCGATACGGTGGGTTTCGATGTAGCTCACCCCAGTTTCCGGCATTTACTAAGGCCGTTCTAGTTTGTCATGCTCCACCATCCTCCATAGCTCGTGCCCTTCCTTCAGATTTCTGCATGTCCGCGCACAGCCTTTCTCCGGAAGCAGGGTCGCCTCTTTCCCCGCTGGCCATGTTATCTTCTCAGCTTCTGACGAATCTTTCCTGCTTTCGCTGGGTATTCACCAGTCATGCAGGCGGAGAACGCCGACAGTATTCCCGGTCGCCAGCGCCTCGTCTTCATCTTCCTCGCCACGTGCCTGTCGTTAATTTACGACCAGCCTTCGCTGTGCCGGCCGATCGTTCTAAAGCTCTGACGCTCCTCGACCTAAGTTAACCACGTCGCTTATCGACGCGACTTTCGTTTTCTTCCTCGCAGCCAATATTGCTATCGCCAGTTTCCTCATGCCATTTGTTGCGACGAATGCCGACAGTTTAATTTTCCCATTTCATTTAATTGTATTCGTCATTGCTTTGCTGTTATCTGTTCCCGTAAATATATTGTGCCAGCGAGTTTACCAGGTTAATTCGATCATCGCCATCGCTTGGTTTGTCATTGCCATTGTTTTCCAGCACTACCAGCAAAATTATAACTTCATTGTTTCAGGGTGGTAACGCCGCCGTTAGCAGGTTTGCTCATCAGGCCAGCGCCTAAAAGCCAGTCAGTTCACCCACGGGATCTTGTTGTTATATCTCTCGCGATGAGCGCTTGTTACGCTTCTAGCAGGTTATCGATGACCGCAGGTCTTCTTTCAGCCGACCACGTTTATACTCTTATCTATTTTCCATTTTTCAAGACGACAATGCTTTTTCGCAGGTTTATTCGCGATTTTCCTGATTCAGCCCTGTCAAGCGCTACGAGCTGGCAATCTCGCATAGCCGGCGACACGTTTGTAATGTTCTTTCGCGGCAGATCGTTAGTTATCATCACCAGGCCAGCCGTTCGCTGTCGGATCGAAGTTGGACCCAGTCTTCTCAGCCAAAACAAAGCGCCGACCTGAGAAAGCATCAGGCGTGCGAGTAGCTCTTCACGCCATCCTCTTCTCTGCCGTTTTCTGCTTCTCTTCAACATAAGGGTATCGCTCGTCTACGTCTCGGCGTGAGTCTCCGTGCCGCAGACGAGCGTCGCGCGCACGGATCAACAGCCGTTCGTCGACAGTCCCATGAGCTCAATTGTCAGGTGTTCCTCCTTTCCTGACATACCAGCCTCTGAAAGCACGACACGTCGATCACAGTAAGCCGTTCGTTCAGCCATCTCCTTCGGCAGCGTGGAGCCATCAACGCTTCCACTCATCTCTTCCACTTTCCTCTTCTTCCGGAATTTCATGCCCACTTACCACGAGCGCTGCACTTCCACCACAGAGGCCAGCACCCAGGAGAAGGGAAGAGTTGTTCTATCCTCAGACCCGACATCTTCACTGGTTTCTGTTTGTGGCCGAAGGAGAAGTTTGAACAGGACCACAAACCGGCGAGACGGTCGTCCCCCCAGGGGACGATGAGACGCACGAGCGGGCGTTTATAACACCAGTCAACACCAGCTGGGGAGCGTTCACCGCACACTCAGCGACGTTCTTCTCCAGGCCGGTAAAGCAATTTCCCGAGTCAGGCTTCGTTTCGGCAAATTGCTCTTCTCTCTCGAGGCACGACTTCGAAAGGGAGCCGATGCCAGCAGACCACCGCGCTTCGATCTGTTCAGCGGTTAGCTCCTAAGATCCGAGCCTGAAACAGAGGCCAGAAAAGCGTCGCTTGTGTCTGAACTCTTGTTTTACGAGTTTCGCAGAAGACCACGTTCCGTAGTTCGACCTAAATCTTTTCCGGCTTAGTTTTCTCAACAAGATCTGCTTCCGACTTCATGATCGTGCCGAGCTGGCTCGTCGAGCAATATCTTTTCAGCTAAGTCAATGTCTTCGGGCATGAAATTAACAAGTTTCTGCCAGCTCGACCGCGCGCCAATCTCCCACAAGAGCCAGCCGATGATCTTGTCCGAGGCGCCAGGGTCAAAGCTCCGCTCGTTAAAGGCTCAAAAGAACAGCCTGACGCCGCCTCCATCAGTTCAGCAAGAAATTTAAACACAAACGCCTTTCCAGCTCAGTCCGGTCTGTGTTCCTTTACAAAGTCAACCTTCTAATCTTCCTCCAGTATGTCTCCAGAATCGGGCATCAAATTGGCCGTTCTTCCTATATCTTCTTCCTTCAGTTAATCCGCATGAAGTCAGGGGGCCGCCTTCAGACAACACCCTAGCCGCCGGGAAAAGGAGTCGCCTTCCCAGGAACAGGGGAGGTAGACTTAAGAGGGACTCCATGACATATCTTGTGGCTAGGCCTGAGCTGCAAGAACCCGCTCAGAGTATACTTCATAGCCTGGAGTTGATCGGTTATCTTCTCCAACAGCTTATCAGTTATATCAGATCTCGCCCTTGTGACTATATCAGGCTATAAGGAAAGTGAGCTGAAGTTCTGCCAAAGGCAGGCTCAGTCTCAGTGTTCCAACAAACGAGCAGTACTTGACTTCAGCCTCCTGGCTACGCATTGCCGATACGTTCCTCCCGTCGACAGCTGGAAGCCGCAAATCACCTTCTCTAGATCGCCGACGCCTGCCACACGCCCATGTTACGGCAGCGTTCTCAAGCTTCGCTGAAGGCAGGTTCTTCATGCGATGCCGCCAATATAGTTCCGCGATTTGACGCTTATCACGCACCGACCGGGCGCTGTCGCCAGCATCTACCGGACATCTGGGCATCCAGCGCAGTGCCAGACCGCGGCGGTCGATTCTCTAGAATCTCGTTCGCAGGGAGCAGTTGTGCCACGGTTAGAATCTCGTGAGTCTGAATTGCTTCTCTTCCAAGAGGAAGGGAGATAGCCAGAGCAGCTCAGACAGCAATTGAATGCCTGTTAAGAATGAAGTACCAGTTTCTTCGCCGGGTGACAGATACGAAAGTGAAACTGAGCGATATCAACAGAGTGCAGTCGGTAATATCAACCAGGGACAAGTGTTTTGATTCTCACATCTGAAAGAAAAGCATTGTCGCTCGTTAGCTCAACCAACAGTCCTTCACTTTCTCCGACTGGTTGTTCACACAGATCGCTTCTTCTGCTGCGGGGAGGATACATCGACTGAACCAGCACCGCCAGCTCAACACTGAGGTTACGGCGCCTGCTCTGAAGAACACCATTAGGCAGCCGGTTCTGACAGAGTCCACTGCATAAACAGGAGAGGCTCAAAATCGAGCAGATCACCAGGTATACGATTACCGTCCGCTCGCAAGAATAAGGGCACTCTGCCCGTCAATTCATTTGTAAACCGAACGCGCATCTTCGAGTCGAGTGTCTCAGACATCAATTGGATCTGCCAAGCCCGAGGCATTTAGCTCAAGAATCAAAGTCAACAGCCGCACTCGCTCAAGCTTCACGACGCAATGTCATTGACGTGACTATCTAAATTTCTCCAGCGAATCTCAGCGCCAAGTCCTTCCACAACCGAGATGTTCAAGGGCTTAGTTTTCACGGTTAAAAGAGCAGCTGGTTTCTCTTCTACTTCAGAATTCGCCACATCTTCTGTTCAGTTCGAACTAACACAAGTAGTATTAAATAGATTGTAACAAAGCCTTCAAAAATTGTAATGTTCTGCTTTCAGGACTTTATGTTTGCTCAAAGGGATGCTAACGTTAATACCATGCTCTAGAATTTACATGGAATACTTCGTCATGCACTCAAAGCGTTCAGCACTTCTCTTAAGACATCTGAGGCTACAGTAATGACCATTATTAATTGCAATCTCCTTTTATCACTGGTCGTTAGTACACATTACATCGTCGCTTCATTTAAAGTGCCTCTAAGCGGTTTTCAACGACTGGTTATATTCCTTACTTCATCCCAGGTGCAGCTGAAGGCTCATACGTAAGCCTCGGAGCGCAATGACATACCAGATACGACAACATCTCAAATTTCATTTCGAAGGTCGGGAGTTAAAACCGCACAAGAACGACGTCGGTTTCCTCCATCGATATTTTGCCACTCTCACCTCATTTCCGGCCGCGCAGTGGTCGCCTTTGAAATGCCCTTCCGTCGATCTAAAACTCGCTTGAGGCGTTTATCAGGAAACCTTCCTCACGCTTCTGGGCCCTCATCAGGAAGCTGAGGGGGTACTTCCATGTTCGCTATTGTGACAACAGACGCTTACTATCGCAGGTTAACCCCGACCAGTCCCGATATCAGAGCCGTGGTCACCTCACTATCGCTACGACCACGGATCTGCCAGTACCACCGCCACCTGGCGCCAAACGTCACCATTCGTTCCAGAAGCTTCCAATTTCAGGAACGTTGTCCTCCCTTCGGTTCCTTCGCCCTAGTCATTTCTTCCACCGCTCACACGAATATTGTAGGCTTGCTTGATTTCTTCCGGCGTTATCCATGAGTTTGTAGCCTAATGACACATTTAGCTATATGTTTTCAATACAGAGCAGTTATTTTGTTTATGAGCTTTTTCACATTGTCATGTTAATTTTGCTAACACAGTTTTTTTGTGTTGTTATTGTTACTATGATTGAAAAGTTGGGACCTTCGTCTTTGTTTCTTGTATTCTTTATCTTTTAGTTTACACTATGTTTATTTTCTTCACTATCGTTGATGGGGACTTATCTATAGTGGATATTTGACGGCGAAAAATTCATTTCCTCGGGAGGGATCGCGTCACCTGATGACCCACCTCCAACCTCCCATGCAAACATCATTCTAGTGGGTGCTTCATGAATGCCACTAGCGGTAAGCCAGGTGTTGGTCGGTGGTACATGGTTTGTAACGGTATTCTCTGGGACTTCTTTGACCTGGGATTCTACAGACAAGGTTCCTGTTTTTTAGTTCAATCTTTCCGCACACTAATTATTCGATGGAGTTTCTGTCAGTAGTAACTCCAGCATTTTCATTTACTTTCAGACGCCCAGCACGGAATTACCTAGAAATGCGCTGAATGACCTTTTCATCGGTGACGTCCTCTCCAGAAATAGATTTTCCTTCGTCTCTTTGGGAAGTAACAGTTCTCAATGAACAAAAGTAATGACCGATTCGGATCACGATACCACGCCCAAGGAGGGAACAAGAGACTTCAACCCGACAATAGATTTATGCCCAGCCATCCGAGGAGTTGGGAGGTACTGATCCTCACCAGCTCTTTTCCGAGCCTTTCTGACGCCAGGTCGGAGTTTAGATGAGAGATGAAGAGTTAACATCTTCTTAACTAAATATTTCGCAGGGGGCGTTGCAGAAGAAGGGACAGAGCCTCAGACGGTCACATGTCACTCAGAACAGTTCCCTGGGACAGCAAGATGGAAGAGTTTCATCCGCAGTTGGTCTTCTGATCGGGGAGAAGAAGGCCACTTCAGATAGAAGACCAGGTGTCGCAAGCTCACGCCATAAACGAAAGGAGAAGAAACTTTAATACTGGTACTCTTTTATTCATTTTATTGGTCTTTCTACTCAAATGTTCTTCTCTATTGAGTGTTTTATACATTAAATTCGTTATCCTCAGACACCATAGTTATACACAGTTAAGTCTACTGAGAAAATAAAATGACGCAAGCTTGAACATGCGCAATTTTTCGTCATCATATACAAAGACGCTGTTGGAACTACGAACTCTTTCATTTGAAAGTTTCAGCATAATGACACTTATTTGTTAAACACTATTAATGTAAGGTCTTCTGTATTTTTGTCTAATTTTATCAATGTCTGGTCTGTTGTTATAGAAGTTATAAAGTTATTATTCATTATTTACATTTCGATACTTAGTAAAGTCGCGTTTCCGTCATGTCGGGCTTCTTGCTGGCGTACATATATAAGTGCTGCCTTCTCCTTCTCTTTCAGATGTAGATGATTGCTGCATATACCATTGCCGATATTGTTTGTTGACAAACATAGTATATCATTGGCTTATATTCCCAGTAAATTGTTGCAGCTCCTGGGCCGTAACCGGTTCGTAAGATCATTTAAGTTCCATTATAATACGAAAGCATAATGTTAGTGTGTACCATAGCGCGTTGCCAGATCAATTTAGTTTTTCTAAAATTCATTTACAATATTTATTTGTTTTCATAAGACATATAAAAACCAAGGCTGCGAGTTATTTTCTGTATTGCATGTACTTCAGTATAAGTGTTTGTTAACCGTTCGTTATGCTTTTTGTTTTGTTGCACAGTTCTGATTCATTACATCCACGCAGCTGAAAATGTTTTTTCATTTACTTCATGATTTCCCATCACAGCTGTCATTCTGCTTCACTATTTCGATAAACTTGGTGACTGTTAATTGTTTTATTATCACTAGGAGAGTCAAAGGTACTATTTTTTGGTTTATGTTTTCAACTTCTCACTTTGTTTAATGGATGCAATTGTTGGAAAGTCGTTGGTCATGGCTTCCTCACACTGATCCACACAGATAGACATGTTAGCAGTTCATATACCATGTTTAAGATCGCTACCTTGGGACAGCTATGTTCAGTTCAGCTTAATAAAGATCTACTTAAGGGTGACCATGTTCAAATTACCTTCGTTAATTCAGTGTTTTTCCAATGTTCTTTCTGGTCGCTCTGTCTATTGTTGTTACCTTTTTTACCGGTCTGTTATCACCTTCTTCTATTGACTATCATTAATAGGAGTATATGGTACTTCGTAACACCAAAAATTATATTGTCGATGTTTTTTAACATTACTTTTACACGTCATTTTAGTATTTATTTTTTTCGATTTGCTGTAGCTTTCATCAACAATTGAATGACAGCTTGCGCCGAACGCCAATTCAAGCAGAAAGTTTTCACTTAATGTCGCATATTTTTTCTCTGTTTCTAGGTCAGAATTCGATCATCTTCCACTCAAAGAGGGAAAGTCGAAGTATCGCTGCCGTCAGCGATATCGGGGTCTTTTTTTGTTGTTTCATTGGCAGGCTCCAGTGCAATACACGCATTTCTTTCTCGATTTTCCAGGCAGGCGTCAGCTCTGGCGCCATCAATTGAATGAGTCACAATATCGCGGGTTCAGGGTACTAAATGTTAACACAACTTATGACAAAGTGATACATCGAAGTAAAGACAGAAAAATAAAATAAATAAATGGGTCAAATTCCGAAAACTCAAAAGACATCGTGCTTCATAAGCCAATGGCGTCGTGACCGCCGCCACCCTGCCTCATAGTGGCACACAGCGATTTGAGCGGCCCAGTAAAAGCCAACTCAGCCAGTTGGGCACGATATATTTCGCAATACAATCATCCTCACCCCAATCATATCGCGGCAAACCGGATAGAATGCCGTCAATTCCTGAAATCTCTGGTTCAGCCTCAAAGACAAGCCTCTGTTTCTGAGCTATCACTTCGATAACTTTCAGGTTCGGTCGGCAGTTGATGGTGCAAATACAGTCTTCTCATTTAAGCCGATATAAACTCATTCTCAGTTATGATATCTTTCTCATATCAGGTTCAATAGTTCTTGTGTAACAGTGGAAAAAATTCCTCATTGCTCTAATTCAAAATAAGGGGATTTTTTGACAAAGCGAAAAATCTATCACCGGCAAATATCTTAGCAACATATTTATGTATACATTGTTAAATATAACAGAGAAAAGTTAAACACAATGCCAGGGTTATGCACTTGACTTAATGCCATTATAGCGGTGTCGTAGTACACATAGTTGAGTGGTGCCACGCTTGCTTACTCAGGAAGCCCGGTGGTGAGGGACGCACTCCTTTTTCCTCCCCAGCCAAATCATTACTAGTCGCCATCTGTAAACATCTCTGTTAGTTGGTTCCCCCAAAAGTAATACTGTAAAGTGTACAGGATGGGTCACCGCACTGCGTCTTCCCAGCCAGATTCTTTCCTTGTCAAAATCCCTTTCGCTCGACCTGTGTCACCCGGGTGAAGAGGTCATAACAAGACAAAGCTTGGTGCTAATGGAGCACCATAGGGAATACATGACACCAGCATTAATAATAAAACATGATTAACACAGGTATACAGTCGACACCACATTTCTTAAGGCAATATGTAAGTGGTTACCAGTGTCATGCAAACGGAAACAGAGCTGCAGCTGGTGCTCGACCTAGCAGCATGGCAGCAAATGAGGCAGGCAGGCGCCAGAATAAGGACAGGACCACAAGTCAGCATGCTGTTCAGGGCAGAGACTTCTCCAGCCGTGGAAAGATTAAGAGTTCCCCAGAGTTTACAGTATGTTAAGATTTCAGTCATGTACTTTTAAGGTCATCAAATTCATATTGCGGAAATAATATGAGGGTCACTGCTCGAATATCGCGCTCCCAGGTATTGAATCTGGTTTGCTGTTTTATGAGTCACAGCATTAGCCAATGACTTCCCCTCCGCTCTGAAGAAATGGTCCTCCATTTTCCACAGAGGTCAGCACATTGCAATAGTTTCATTTAAATAAGCTTTAAAGTGTTAACTGATCCGTGAGGGGGATATCTCCGGGGACTATCTATTTGTGGATTCGCCAGCTAGAAACCTGAGAACCGAACCATGTTGATTTCCTCCACAGAGAAGTTCTGTTGTCTCCGATCTCAAGTTTCTAGCTAAGAATTAGGATCCACAAAATAGATGGGTCCTTGGAAGATTATCCCCTTCCACAGGATCTGTCCTTATGCTCCAGTTAACACTTTAAAAGCTTATTTAAATAGAACTTCTAATGTAATGTCTGGCCCTCTTTTTGTTAGGGAAAATGGAGGAACCACTTTAAAGGCCACAGCAACAAATACTGTATTTCATAAAGCAAGTAAACCTCGGATTCAGTACCTAGGGTACATGATATTCTACAGGGCCACCCACTAATTATTTCCATAATATGAAATTTGATGGATCTAAAAGTAATGAGCTGGAAATCACCAACAGTGTCTGCAACCACCATCTTGTAAACCCAGAGGCTCTAAACACCACAGTGGCTGCAGGAAGTGTTGCTCTCCTGCCCTATAGACGCAGCTTATGTAACCCTAGTTTATCCTGTCTCATCTTCTCGCTGCCTGCCTCTGGCTACATCTCCGCCATGCCTGCCTTTAGGTCAGGCCTGTTTCACAGCCTGGACTCCCTGACCGTTTTGCATATTTATTGTACCCCCTTTTTGTTAGCCTTAAGTGTCTTGGTATTTAATTTCTGACTGTGTGCCCTATATTGTTAATCATGTTTTATTATTAATGCTTGGGTTATTAAAACACAGCAATTTTCTTTATAGTTTTATTTAGCTCCAGTAAGGTAATTCTTAGAGGGCTCCACCAAGCTTTTGTATGGCTGATTCTCTGTTATAATTTCACCGGGTGACACAGGTCGAGCCCAGAAAAGGGATTTTGACAAAGGAAAAATCTATTTCTGGGGGAAGACCTGTGTCACCCGGTGACCCATCCCTGTATTTCCTTTCCCCCCCTGAGTGGCGTACCAAGCTTGGGGGGTGCTAACTTAGGATGTTTACAAGATGGCGGCTGAGGTGGTGGTTGGCTGGGAGAAGAGGGTGCAGGCGTAACGGCCCTCACTCTGGTTTTGAGATTGAGAGCTCTATAGTGCAGAGGCCTGTGGCAGTGGCACCACTCAACCTTGGTGTATACCGACACCATATAATGGCATTCGATCCGGGGTCGAACTCCTGGCATTTTCAGGTTTAGCTTTTTCTGGTATATTTAGCAATACTTATACATAGAAATATGTGCTAAAAGGATATTTCACCGGGTGACACAGGTCTTCCCCCAGAAATAGATTTTTCCTTTGTCAAAATCCCTTATTTTGGATTAAATTATGTGGAATTTTCCACTGTTACTAAAATTTATTAGACCTGATAAATAGGAAAAGATATCATAGCTGGGAATGAGTTTATATCCGAAGCTAAATAGTGAGAACTGTGGTAGCACCATCAACTGCCCGATAATGTTCAGACCTGAAAGTTATCAGAGTGATAGCTCAGAGGCAGAACTATTCTTTAGGGCTAGACCACGGATTCCAGGGGTGTCTGGTTCTAGGGATAGGACTCTCGCATTCTATCCGGTTTGCCCACATGATATGATTAGGGTGGGGATGATTGTATTCTTGAAATACCTATCAGTGCTAGTGTACAGGCTACTTACACTTCTGGGCCACTCAACCATATTGTGCCACCCCTATGGGGTAGGTAGGACGCGGACACTTGGGAGCCGGTTCTCACTCTGTGCCATTGGCAGAAGAGTAAACCCATGAAAGGCTGATGATATCTTTTAAGGTTTTTTCAGGTTTATTTATTTATTTATTTATTTTTTCTTATCTTACTTCAGCCTTAATGCTAAGTTGTGTTAACGAATAAGTACCCTGACCTCTTTGATGGTAGCCACCGGCACACAGTTGACAGCCGAGGAACCTCTGACCTCTCTCTGGAAAAATCAGAAAAACACGAATGTAATTGCACTGGAGCCCTATGCTCCAAATGAAAAACAAACAAAAACCCCAAATATCTAATCTAACCTTTGACTACTTCACCCTCTTGGGAAGTAGTTAATAAGATTCCTACCCTAGAAACAGAGAAAAATATCCAGGCATTGAAATTAGAAACTTCCTTGAATTGGCATTCAACTACTGAAATGTCATTCAGACAAGTAAAAGAACAGACTGTTAAGTTGATAGAAACTACAACAAGAAATCAATCAGAAAATTACTTAAATATAAAAATATTGAATGTAAAAGTAAATATTAAAAACATGATAATATGAATATGTACAGGTACCATAGTAATTCCTCTGGATAATGATGAATCAATAGAGTGAAGACATTACAGATTCCATTAAAAAAGGTACAACAATGTACAAGATTACAAACATAACATAGCTATATAGAAGGAGTATTGGAAAATGACTGGAGAATAGCAAAGGAAATTTGAAGGCCATGAATTACCTCTGCAATTAAAATCTGCCAAAGCAGAGAACCAGACCATATGTCTCAAACCACAACGGTGCCAAAACTGTATATATGGGTACATAAGGAAAATTGCTGTAATATCTGTATGTGTGTGTACTACTGTGGATCTGACAAACATGCCACAGTGAGGTGGTGAACCAAAATGTATGAACTGTGTGGACAAAATCACTCATGCAAGATCTAAGAGTAATGCATTATATGTACAATACAGAATTAAAATTACTTCAGGAAAGGACAGGAATGCCTATAAAAGAGGCCAAATTAGAATTAAAGGAATGCAAGATCCTGCTAAGAAACAAACTTTTTCTACAGTAATAAGATCAAACAGTGAAGCAAAAATATAAATAAATAAGTGTAACAAAACCCTGATAGATCAGTCTCAAAGAAAAATAACCACTTTGCAAGAAGAAACCAATATAGCAAAGGACCAAGAAATGTATACAAATCTTTGCTCAAATTCATTTGAGATATTAAGAGAAATAGAATCACTAGAAGATAATATACACCATAAGAAATATTAGAAGATTGTTATATGATGAATTAGAAAACTAAAGAAAAAAAGAGGCCTTTAGAGAGAACTCCACCCAAGACCAACAAAACTAATAATTATTAATGAGATACATCCATTAAAATAAAGCATGGAGACCTCTAAGAAAGAACATAAACCAAAAAATAAGGATATACCTTTGTCTCCTAAAGTAATAATAAAACCAATTGAAACAGATACCAAGAACATCAGAGAAATAGTAGAGAAACAAACCATTGACAAGAATGATTATGTGATGGGAGAAGAGATTACCCATCACTCAACAATAGGTGCAGCAAGAGTAAAATGAAAACTACACACGAAAACACGTGGATGTAATGAATGTTTCATTGAACTGTGCAACAAAAACAAAAGCATAACGAAAGACAGTTTAACAAACACTATACAAAATTTTATACAATACAGAAATAAAGAAACTACTAGTTTAGACACTCACGAAAAGGGCTTTATGTCCATTGGACACATAATGTCTTATAAAGAAAAACAAATAAATATTGTAAATAGGATTTTAGAAAAAATACAAATTGATGATCCACGAAAAGAAAATAACACTTGAACACACTAACGTTATACTTTCAGTAATTATATTATACAATGGAACTTAAATGGTCTACAGACCAGTTTACATTTAGGAGAAATACAACAATTACTAAGGGAATATAAGCCAATGATACTATGTTTACATGTCAACAAAACAATATCAACAATAGGTAAATATACCTTAGTATCTACATCTAGAGAAGAAGAAGGAAATTTAGGCACTGCTATATATGTACATAGCAAAGTACATTATGACAGAGTACCTGTAAATTTTACTGACTTGCAAATATCAAGTATTAAAATATGAATAAAAAACGATAATAACATAATTTATAACTTCTATAACCAACCTAATAAAGATTAGGACATTGATAAAATTAAAGATTTACTTAAAAATACAAAGGAACCTACATTAATAGTAGGTGATTTTAACGCTCACAACCCAATATGGGACTGTCATTGTACAAACTCAAATAGAAGAGTTCATGGATTCCAACAACGCAAGGCTGTATAAATGATGACTAAATTAGCACATATTTTTCAAAAGCATCGTGGAACATTTTCTCAGTAGACTTAACTTTGTGTACACAAGTAGTTATCTGATGAGTTAACAGATTTAATAAATATAAAGTACCACTCAATAGGGAGACGACATGATTTGAATAGAAAGTTCAATAAAATGAATAAAATTTAACAATATTAGAAAGAAGTTTCTTCTCCCTTTTCATTTATGAAGAACGAGGTTCCCATGGTATCTAGTCTTCTATCTGAAGTAGCCTTCTTCTCCCAGTCGAGAGTTAGCCACGGATGAGAAGCCTTCCATCTTGCTGTCCCAGGAACTGTTCTCGGGTGGCATGACTCGCCTAGGTTCCTGTCCCATGCTCTGCACGCGCCTCACGAGTCTTTGGATAGAGATGTGCCCTTAGGACCATCTCTCATCTCGGGTCCGGCCTTGGCGAGAAGATGGAAGAACAGGTGAAGGATCAGCACTCAACCCTGGATGTCGTAGGTGGACTCTGAATCCATCGGCATCTATTGTCAGGTTTGAGTCCTCTTTGCCTCCTGGACGTGGTATCGATGATCAAGATCAGTCATTACTTTGTTCCATTAGGGAGCTGCTGTACTCCCAAAAAGGGATTTTGACAGGAAAATCTATTTCTGGAGAGGGACCTCGCCTGATGAAAAGTCCATTCAGCACTTATTTCTAGGTAATTCCGTTGCTAGATACCAGAGAAAGCTAAATGAAATGCTGGAGTTACTACTCTCAGACAGCTCCATCAGATGGAGTCGTATGGAAAAGGGTGAACTACAAAAACACGGAACCTATCCTATAGAGATCCCAAGGTCAAAAGTCCCATAGGAGGTGTCAGCATAAAACCCATGTGTACTCACCCGTGACAGCACACAAACACCGCCAGTCGCATTCCATGAAAGCAGCACCCCACTAGAATGATGTTTACTATGGGAGTGGACATGACACATGGTGGAGGGAATATCAAGACACGTCCTCTCTCCAGAAATAGATTTTCTCTCACAAAATCCCTTTTCTGGATCGGTCCCGTGTCAAATGCATGAAAATTTAACAGAGAAATAAACATAATTTAAACTAAAAAGATAAAATTTAAGGGGAACAAAAGACCTAAGGTCCAAAAGGAAACTTTTCAATCACTAGTAACAATAACAATAATGTACAAAAGAAACTGATGTTAGCTTAAAATTAACAATATGACAATGTGAAAAGACATAAACAAAATAACTATACAATATTGAAAACCTATAACTTAAATGTGTCATTTAGACAAATACATGGATAACACAGCCAGGTGAGAAGTCAAGGCAAGCCTGACTGAAATGACCATAAGGGGATAACTGAGGCAGTGGAGGAGGAAATGACTAGGAATCAGAAAGGGAACCAGAGGGAGGGATTAACGCTCCTGCCGCGATCAAGGAGAATTTAGTTATTTCTAAGGATTCTTTCAAATAGTGACGCTAGAAAACTGGCAGACTTCAACCGGTGTACCTGGTAAGATCCGTGAAATTCATGTAATGAAAGTAATTAATGGAGGTGGGCCACAGCCTGATATCATGAACTTTGGGACTGAGTCAGGGCTGGGGGCCTGCTTGATGAAGCAAAGGATCTGTTGTCTAATAGCAGACATAGAGATTACCCTCCTTCCCTGGATAAAGAGAGCCCAGAAGAGATGTGAGAGGACCTGTCTAAATAAGCCCTCAAAGTATGAACTTCGGACACAGGGACAGGTCTAGAGGCAGAGGAAGAATTTTCTGGGAAGGCGCACTACCTATGCTGCGGATCTTCATTTTTGGCCAGGAAGGTAGGGTGAGGAATCAGCAAACCTCCCCATGGAAGGAAGTCGACGTGGGTTGGGTTCCCTAGAGAGTGCAGACAGCTCCAAATTCTATAACCAAGCCAGGCTAACTAAAAACAACGCTCCCCAACAAGGAAACAGGGCAGGATTGATTATCTATATCTGAGGGGCAACTTAACATGTCATTTAGAAACCGGAACCGTATGTGGATCTACTATCAGCCTGTATGCACATGCTTTAGGATGGAAGAAAAGTAAGGGTCTGTGAGGTCAATTTGAAACCATACAACAAGAACATTTCTTACGTGAGCCGATTTGACCAGTAACAGTACTAGCGGCTAAACCCTTCAAACAGTGATCTAAAAAAAGGAGATTAAGTTAAATTTAATGGTCACATTGTAGTAGCCTCAGATTCTCTAAAAAGAGTGCTAGTTTCTTAATTGCTGAGTCGCACTGGGACTAAGAGTGGAGGCCCGCTATCTGATTCTAAGAACATAGCCACAGGATCAACGTTAGCATCCCTTTGAGCCGCAAATCATAAAGTCCACAAAGCCAGGCATTTTGGATTTTTGAGTGGTTGACACAGTCTGAGCTTGTACTACTTGTGTTAGTTTCGGGACTGGGGATTCGGATGTGGCAAGATTCAGTTCTAGTAGAAGAGGAAACCAGCTGCTCTGGCCAGTAGGGAGCCAATAGAGCTACTTGACCCTTGAACGTCCTCAGTTTGTGGAGGACTTTCAACAACAAGTTCACTGGAGGGAACAGATAGATCACCTTCCACCTGTTCCAATCCAATGACATTGCGTCCGTGAAAAGAGCTTGAGGGTCCAGGTTGGGAGCTACGTAATGAGGGAGCTTGTTGTTGAGCTTGGTTGCAAACAAATCTACCTCCAGACCCGGAACTAGTTGGCAGATCCAATTGAACGAACCCCTGTCTAGGGACCACTCCGACTCGAGGGGAGTTGTCCTGAGAGAGAACTACAGACGTTCGAATCCCCTGCAAGATGGGTGGCAGATAGGTGCCACTTGTTCTTGCGCCAAGGAGCAGGCGCAATCATTACCTGGGTTGATCCTGCTCGATTTTGAACCTCTCTCCTGTTTATGCAGTGGATCACCGCGGCGCTGTCCAGAACCAGCCTTATGTGAATCTTTCTTGGGGGAAGAAGCTTCTTCAAGGTAAGGAAGACCGCCATGGCCTCCAGAACATTTATATGGAACTGGCGGAACATGAGGGACCAAGTCCCCTGTACTTCTTGGTGTTGAGAATATCCTCCCCACCCGCTTAAGGAGGCGTCTGTGTGGATAACCAACGCCGGAGGAGGAAATTGAAGGGGACTGACTTGACAGGCTCTTGACAGACGCACTGCCACACCTGAGCCGCTCTTCAAGATGTGGGGAATCAGAGACACCTTTGTCCTGAGACTGATATTTCGACTGGGCCACACTTCTGTTGATATCCTTCAGTTTCACTTTCAGCAACAGGTCTGTCACCGTGTTTAACTGAAGGGAGCCCAAGACTGTTCTTGTCCGCCGAGGCCCTTTGGATTTGAGAAACTGTCTGGTTGTTTGAACTATCTCCTTCCTCTGGAGGAGGAAGAGAGAGCTTGTGAGAATTCAGATCCCACTGATTCCCAGCCATTGAAAACAACTGCTGGGAACCAGGCGGGACTTCTCCTGTTTAAGCACGAAAAGCCCAAGGATTTAGAAAGTCGACCACCACGGATGTAACTCTCCGCATTCCTCGACGCTACCCAGATGATCCGAAGTCGCCGAGACACGCCGCCAGCGTAATTCCTTGAGATCGGAGTTGCTGTACGAACGTGTCTGTCAACTTGGTAAAAATCCTTGGGGCTATGTTGAGGCCGAAAGGCATCACCTTGAAGGAATATGCCTGCCTTCCGAGCCTGAACCCCAGAAAGGGGGAGAACCTTCTCGCAACCGGGACGTGATAATAGGCGTCGGAAAGATCTAGAGAGGTGGTTACGGCTCCACGGGGCAGTAGGGTCCGAACTTGGGAGACAGTAAGCATCCGAAACTTGTCGCAACGAATGTAGGAATTCAGACGGGACAAGTCCAGAATTACTCTCCGTTTGTTGGAACCTTTCTTTGGAACACTGAAGAGCCTGCCTTGGAACTTCAGAGACCTCACTTTCCTTATAGCCTGTTTCTGTAGGAGATCCTCCACAAAGTCCTCGAGATCCTTGGTCGTAAATTGACAAAACTTGACTGGTGGAGGGGATTGTCGATCCAACCCAGCCTAGGCCCTTGAAACTATACTCTGAGCCCAGGGACAGAAGGTCCACCGAGCTCAAAATGACAGCAGCCTCCCGCCACAGTGGATGTATGTCATCGTCTCTGTGATTGCTTCCCCTCTGGAGCCTCTACTCCCTGTTCCTGGGAGAGGAGCTGGGGCCTCTTCCTCGAGCGGGCTACCGGCTTATTGCCTCTGGTTGATTGTCTGGGGCGAATTTCTGGGACTTTCATATGCAGGATTGAAAGCTGGGGAGGAGACATAGGAAGGAGCAGCCAAAGACTGAGGCCGGGTTTACCAGACATACTGAGGTGGGAGGATGGGAGGAAGAGGTCAAGGTTGACTTTTGTAGCGAACCTGACCAAGGACTGAGCTGGAAGACGCGAAGTGTTTAAATTTACTGGACTTGGTGGAGGCTGGCAAGACTGACTCAGAGCTTTTATAGGGCAGGCCCCAACGGGAACGGAGGCTTTGATTGACCCTAGCCAGATAAGACTGCACTGCCTTTCTTGTGGGAAAAGATTAGCAATTTAGATCGAACTTCTTAAGTAGTTTATTAGGTTCATGCCGAACTGTGGCTGCTGAAAAGATGCTTCCGCAGGCCAGTCGGGCAGCTTATAGGTCAAACAGATCTGTTGAAATCCTCGCTAAGAGATTTCACAAGAATTGGAACAAATGGATCTTCCTCTCTGTAAACCAAAGAAGTTGCTTCTCCGCTAAAACCAAAGAGTTCAAAGACCTGGCGAGCCTTTCCTTAGTATCAGCCTCGTTTTCAAGAGCGACTCCGGGATCTTAGGGAGCTGCTCACTGAACAGATCAGAGGCGCAGTCTGGGTCAAGCCGAGTCACCGTGAACGATTAGGGCTCCTCCAGAAGTCAGTGTGCCTCCGGGAAGACGAGCGACAGGGTCTGTCTCATCGGAGATGAGGAAGGGGTTTACCTTCGAAGCAAGCCTGGCTAGTCAGGGAGGCCACTTTCGAAGCACAAGGGAGAAGGAGAACATCACTGAGAGTGAACATAGTGAACACTCCCTTAGCTGGTGTGAGCTTAGTGTTCTCCGCTAGCCACTCCGTAAGGGTCCTCATCAAAGACGACTGGGCTTGGTCCCCCAGGGATAGATGACCGCCTCCCTAGGGATCTTTATCAGACTTGTTCCAACCTCTCCTTCAGCCTGGCAAACCAGTGTAGGGAGACAGGTCCGAGGATAGAACTTCAACTCTTCCACTCTCCTCGCGCCTAAACCTCTATGTAAGAGTACTCCCGCACTCGGGAGCATAAAGGGTGACGCTAAGGATTCCCCTAGATTGAAGGAGGGAGAGTGGCTGGCCAGAACAGAATGCCTAGAACGTTGTTGAGATTCCACCTTCTTCGGAAGGGGAGTGAAGTGAGGAAGAAGTGACCAGACAGTTTACTGTCTACCCGCCGATCTTCTCAAACCTCGTGTCGCATTCTTTCCAGGAACTGTCTAAAGAACTGAAGTGTATCCAAGGAAGGAGGAGGGGGAACTACCTGACGGGATTGAGGCTCCGCCTCTGGGACCCGAAGGGAGGCTGCATCGTCGACGAACGGCCTGTCCAGCGCCGCCGGAGGGACCCCATATCGGTCTGCCGGAGAAGTGTTTTCTTTTAAAGGACTTCACCTTCGGGGCATGGGACCCAGACGTACCAAAGGTATGAAGATTTAGGAGAAGCCTTTAAAAGAAGCAACAGAGGAAGAAGGAGAGTTAAACAGTGGAAGAACCTGCCTCACTTACTCCCTTACCTGCCTGATGCTCTGGGATAATGCCTGAGACCTGGTCGGGATCGAAGTTCGCCGGCTTCTCCGGGCGCCGCCAAAGCCGAACCGCCTGGGAGGGCTGGGCCCAACTCCTAATCCCGGCAATCAACGGAGCAGCAACCTCGCCGGTGACAGAAGCTGTGATCCAAGGAAAAGGACATTACAAATGTCCTTCGAGAGTATGTAGGGATTGCCAGCTCACGCGGCGCCTAAAGCCGCTAACCCAGACTTTAAGTGGCCTGAATCAAGAATCACGAGATTTGACGGTCAGCCTGCCGGAAAACATTATTGTCGCCTTACCGAAGGCGGAGGGAATCGTATAAAAATTATAAACATTATAGTTGGCTAAGAAGGAAAGATGCATGATTATCAAATGTAATCACTTCAGCCTGCTCGTGAAGAGCGTGAAAGCAAACATCAAGCATCCGTCAGGTGCCAACAATAAGATCCCCTACGGGACCGGCACATCCGGAGTGAGACCGACAAACCGGGTCATTGGCCTGATGGAGGGCTGCGGAGCACCCTTCTTCTTGGCAGCGCATCACCTGTGGGTATGAGATTATGAGTACACTGTGGCGGTGCCGGAGTAGTGTCGGAGCAACACAGTATTAAACTGCCGTTCAGCCGGAATGATCCGGGAGGTAACCTGGTAAAAACTCATACAAGCAAAAATAATAATTTACCGGAACTAGCCGGAGTAACATGCCTTAAAGTAAGTGACGGATACAAAGTGAAATGAAATGGGAAGGTTAAACTGTCCGGAGAAAGCGTATTCCCGGCAACTAAAAATAATATGAAACTAGCGATAACGGAAGACCGATAAACGCTAGAACCGCCGGAGCGGGAAGCAAGGAATGCGCTCCGGAGCAGAAGACAGTAGTTACAAGGTCAGGGAACGCCAAGAGCCTAATTACCTAAGACAGTCAGGCGGAAAGCTCTAACTGGCAAATCAAGAAGGACTGGAACCGGAGGTCGCTTAAATTAAACGACACGCCGAGAAGACGTATGAAGGGAAGGAATGGGAACCCCGGAGGAAGAACCGAAAAGGAACGACCAGAGAGTGGGAATGCACAATCCGGGCGTTCCGTGTCCTCCCGCCCACACGCTGACTGAGCCGTTACCCAGCAAACGCGAGAGCAGCAGGAGAGGAACAGGGACAACCTCCTCCAAGGGGGAAACAGGGAGATAAACATGGCCAAAGATGGTGGACAGGAGAGGGGGAAGCTCTCCCGGCCACTAACAGTCCCCGGAGGGAGAGAACAAAGGTAAAGTCACGGACCGTACCAAAGAGAGGCCAACCATGCAGAGGAAGGGGGCACAGGCTATAGGCTAGGAAAAGGACAAACAGGCGGCAATGGATGGAGGCACGGGAGGTGGCTTGGCTGGTGAGGCAGGAGGTGAACAGGAGAGGAAGCAACATGAGGTCCCCGCGCTATTCCAGCTTAACGAGGCCTATTAGCCTACGCAGAAAGCGAAACAGGGGAAGGTTACAAAGGAGAGAAGACCCTAAACTTAAGGAAAGGCCAAGATGAAAAAAACGAACACAAAACCTCAGAAGGGCATGTGAACGAAAGAATGAACGATCATCTCTCCCCTTTTTATGGAAAGGGGGCAAAGCCCAACGCCCCAAAAAGGAAAACTAAAGCTAACACCAACCCATAAAGAAAAATATCACATAAAACAAGAGTGAGACCATACCCAACACGAAGGGACGGAAGGGGAAATGGTCACTGAAACAAAAAGAAACATCCATGATAATCATCAAATATCAAACGCATCCAACACTGCTAAAGGGGGAAACAAAAACTTAAAAGTACAAATTTAAATAAAATTCCAGAAGTTACGAAGGGAAGGCAAAAATAAGGTACTAAATGAATTGATAAAATATTAATAGGTCGAGGGGAAGCCCGACGCCTAAATACCAGCTCAATCCTGAAGCAAAGGAAACAAACGTTGGTCAATCTAAATCACTAATTAGACTCATGAAATGGAAAATGCTCCAAAACACGTAAGAGAACCGAAAAGATTGAAAAACAGGGAGCACTCCAAGATCACGAATCCGTGATGGAGGTCACGCCGTGAGGTCGCAGAGGAGATTCTGAGACGGCAAATCCCTTTAATTATTAAACTAAAGGGAAATAAGGAGCCTAATCGCCTAAATTTAAAAACAAACATTGGTACTAACCAGGACGTAAAGACCCTGTGTGAGGAAGCCATAATGAGCCAAACAAGATTGCGCACAATTTAAAAACGTGTGAACGATAAAAGCTGCTGAAATGGAATTGAGACTAGCGGTGTTTTGTGTGCTGTCCACGGTGGTACATGGGTTTGTAACGGCACCTCCCTATGGACTTTTGACCTTGGGATCTCTATAGATATGTCCTTGCCTTTGTAGTTCATCTTTCCACACACGACTCCATCTGATGGAGCTCGCCTGGGGTAGTAACTCCGCATTTCATTTAGCTTTCTGGTATCTAGCAACGGGAATTACCAGAAATAAGTGCTGAATGGACTTTTTCATCGGCTGACACGGGACCCGATCCAGAAAAGCTCAACATCCATAACCTGGATGTCGTTGACATTTTCGCTAGTACTATCTCTCCTGGCTTCAGAAATACTGAAGGAGGTACTGCAGCTGGCGATTTATAATACCAGTACTCTTCCACCTGAGAGCCACGTAGTCAATGGCTTGTTCCATCCCTTGCATTCTGGAAATTTCTGTCGGTCTGGAAGCAAGACGTGGTCTCATAGACCACACTCTTGTCATCCTGTGGTCTTGCCCGCAGGCCATGGAACCCTTTTTTCCTTGGTCCTGTGGTGGCTGCTCTACAAGTTTTGTTTTCTTACCCAGCTCCTTCAAGAGGACTAGTAGCATCTCACCGAAGGTGTTGGTTCTGGAAGTGAGAAGGATACCGAGAGTGACTAGCCTCTCTTCCTCCTCCTTCCCCATCCTCCTACTTCTCCTTCACGATGAGACTAGGACTCGAACCAGTACATGCTGGATCTGGCATCAGATGCGGTAAGACTGCACATCGAGCACCTGTTCTATTTTTCTTCTAGAATTATAGAAGCAATTCTGCTCCTTCCTCTAGCAAGGGGAGGAAGGAGATTGCCACAGCAAGGGAAACCAGATTTCGGGTTTTCCTTACTGCCTCTGACTCTAGATTCTTCCCAGCCTATTTCGTATGAGTTACGTTTCCTCACTCATGCGAAAAGGTCCAGTATGTGACTTTTGATCTTGCAGTTCGTACATTCCGATCAGTATGTCAGAAGCACAGTACTCCTCCTCGCTCTTTTGACCGGGAGTAGCAGCCCAGGTGTGCAGAACTCCAGTCAGTTCAAGAAACTCACTCAGATTCTTCCCTCCAACCAGTGAGCTCCAAATGTAAAGGACCAACCGTTTGTATATCGTGTCGGAACAAATCACAATTTTTAAAAGTAAATTGTATTTTTCCTAACTATACAAACCTGAGGTCCTTTACATTACATATTATACCCACCTCATGCCACCCCTCAATATGAACCTGGACCGAAAGGCAAAATGAAATGTTTACATCCGGGCAGGCGGGTATTCCCGCCTACCTGGAGGTGGTTACTGCCTAACCACCTTGTTCAAGAGTTTAACCGCCGTGTCCAGCTTCGCCGTAAGTAATTCCTAGTGTAAAGGACCTCAGGTTTGTGTAGTTAGGAAAAATACAATTTACTTTTAAAAATTGTGATTTTTAACAGTTCACTGCCAAATTTAAATTTAGTATTTTAAACAATAATATACCTTAAATTATCATATTAAATCAATTTAATATCATTTGAAACAAAAATACACCCCCAAACCATCACCCTAAAACACCCAAAGCCATCATAGATTACCCCCATTCAACTGTTACTCTCAAGTTGTTGGTTGGTTTCCTATAAATACTGAATTTACATTAAAATGGTTCTCTATGTATTAAAACATCTAAGAAAGGGAGGCAATTGTCTTTTTCTAATTCTAACGTAAACTTAATGGATGGTACCTGGTTATTCAAATTACAGAGTAAATCATTTACATCAATACCAGCAGGCAAAACAGCTAAAATATCATCAACATACCTATACCACTTTAAAGGAGTATAAATGATATTAGGTAAATATCGTTTTTCAAAGAATTCCATGTACAAGTTTGAGGAGTGGGATAAAGGGTTGCCCATTGCCATACCAAATATTTGTTGGTAAAATGCACCATTGAATATAAACTTACAATCACAAATGCACAACCTAGTGAGAGAAATTATATGACTTACAGGTAGAGGTAATTCATGATGGATTAATTCATTACTAAGATATTCTAAAATAGAATCTATAGGGACTTTAGTAAAAAGAGAACAAACATTGAAACTAACGAATCTATCAGTGGGGCAAAAAGTGATTTTGTTTAATTTATCCACTAAATCTAGACTATTATATAGCCTACGTGAGAATCTGAGATAGTTCCAAGTAACGGAGACAAGAGTTTGGTAATATATTTCGAAAGTTTATATGATATTGAGCCAACAGTACTGATAATAGGCCGCATAGGATTGTTTTGTGTGCTTTACTAATCCGTAGAAGTAAGGTAACGGAAATTTTTACCGACAACTGACCTATTAGTTCTTTTTATCTTTAAGGATTTTTTTCACTGTGCTCTTGAAATTTTCTTATGACTTGATCAAGGGGATGTTTTGTTAGTTTTTTGTAAGTCGTATCATCATCTAGTAGGGCTTGCATATGTGATATGTAGTCAACTTTATCAAAAATTACAATACTATTTGATTTATCAGCTTTTGTGATGTGGATTGTATTGTCTTTTTTAAGGTCGGTCAAGCTTTTCTTATAGCGAGCAGGGAAATTACTTTCATGACTAACATTCGCAGCTCCATAAATGATACCTTTAACTATATCAATATGATTTTGAGGAATATCACAAGTTAAAGGTATCATTTATGGAGCTGCGAATGTTAGTCATGAAAACAATTTCCCTTAGTATTTCTTTTTGTTTGGTCTTAGGTTCAGTTTGTGACAGCTCGATCCCGGATTATCCTGGATTAACTTTGTTTATTACCCTTTGACAACTGACCATCTGGTATTCTTTTGTGCTTTTGCCATTTGTAACCTTCTGTATATGTGTGTCTCATTCGTGTCTCCGATGATGCGTTAATAAACGTGAAAGGGCTTGGTGCTAAACTTCTGCCTGTCATTTTCCTGTGGGATTCGCTTATACACTTAAGTCACGTGCATCTACTGTGATTTTTTAAGCACACACACACACACACACATATATATATATAATATATATATGTATATATAATGTTTATATATACACTTAAGTCACGGTATCTACTGTGATTTTTTTATAATATCACACATATATATATATATATATATATATATATATATATATATATATATATATATATATATATATATATATATATATATATATATATATATTATATAAACATTATATATACATATATATATATATATATATATATATATATATATATATATATATATATATATATATATATATATATAGCAGATATATATATATATATATATATATATATATGTGTGTGTGTGTGTGTGTGTGTGTGTGTGTGTGTGTGTTGTGTGTAATAAAAATCACAGTAAATGCACGTGACTTAAGTGTATAAGCGAATCCCACAGGAAAATGACAGGCAGAAGTTTAGCACCAAGCCCTTTCACGTTTATTAACGCATCATCGGGGCACGAATGAGACACACATATACAGAAGGTTACAAAGTAAACAAAAAGCACAAGAATACCAGATGGTCAGTTGTCAAAGGGTAATAAACAGAAAGTTAATCCAGGATAATCCGGGATCGCAGCTGTCACAAACTGAAACCTAAGACCAACAAAAGAAATACTAAAGTTTAGGCTTACAAAATCCAAAAACATGTATAACCTTGAATACCAGATGGTTAATTGCCAGGGGTTAAAAAGAAAAGGTTAATCCATGGCAAATCCAGGATCACGCGGTCACAAACTAGTCCAAATATATACTTAACCATAATGCAAATGGAATCTTACCCATTCACATTGCAGAAACATGTATAAAAATGAGTATTAATTTTGCTTATATTTATCAACCACTTTTTTAATTATGAAGGCATCAAGTTTAAATAAACCAAGACTTAAATTTAGAACACTTTCATTATTTGACTTGAACAAGATTCGATGATATTCCTTTTAACTGTGTCATTGCACGGGACTAAAGGTCTTGCTTTACTCCAGTTAGTAGGATGATCTAAATCTCTCATGTACAAATTATGCATTTGATATTTGGCCAGTTCTCACAGAATATTGGTGTTGTTTGATTCATTGTGAAAGTGGTTTTCCAGTTTGTCCATAATATATTGTATCACATGTTTTATAAGGAATTTCATAGATGCAGCCAGAAACATCTTTAGGAGAATTTTTTATCACTAAACTCTTAACATTAAAATTACTGAAAACAACATTTATGTTGAAAAGATTTAAAATTCTAGGAATTTGTCAAACCTTTCATCATACGGTAATTTTGAGAATATTATGCTTGCTGAATTCAATCTTGTTAATAGTTAACAAATGTTTCTGGCTTTTTCTATGCTACATCTACAAAGGTCCTTTGGGTATTTAAGTTTCAAAGCAATATCATAAATAGTTTGATCCAAAGATCAATGGACTATGGCTACAAACACATAAAGCCCTTAAGAACATTCCAGAAAGATGAGAATTTAAGATTTTGATGGTGATTGAATAATAATGAATAAAAGAGGCAATGTTAGTTAACTTTCGAAAGACTGAAAAAGGTGAAATTTCTATCATGTCCATGGACAGTTACATCAAGAAATTCAAATAATTTCTTTTCCTATACAGTAAATTTTATAGAAGGGGCTAAATTATTTAGCTTAACGAGAAATTCCTGGAGATTTTCGTGAACTGGCCAGATGCAAAAAATGTCATCTATATACCTAAACCATATAACTTTTTGGGACAAAATTCTTGCTAAGAATTTTGTCTCAAAAAATTCCATGTAATATTGCTATGACAGGAGAGAAATGGGATTACTCCATAGCCATACTGCAAAACTTTGTACAAAAAAAAATTCCCATTGAAACAAAATTTACTATCTTTGATACATAACCTTATAAGATTTGTGAGGTTCCCTACAGTTAAGGGAATGTCATAACTTTCTAATTCTTCCTCTAAAAATTCCAGTACATCATCTACAGGAACTTTTTGTAAATAAAAGAGACAAACATCAAACTTAGTGTATGCCTTAATGCAAAGGAGAACTTTTGTGTTATTCCTTTGTTTCAAACCACATATCTGAGGATATGGTTGTATTGTTACTTTCTCTGCTTTGAATGTATCATATAGATTTCTTACATTTGTGAGTTATTGAATTCTGTACCATTGCTAGATATTATAAGCTGTGGAGCAGCATATTCACAAAAGATTTTGTCAAAGGGAGCAACTACACATTCTTTATCTCCTTTGCCTGTTATTGGTATTAGCACTGTATATCTGGTAAGTGTGTCTATACACACTGGTATATTCTTATTCCCTTTACTCCTGGTGTGTTAGTGATGAGATCTACTGTATTGCTACTCTTTTGAATGGAATTTGTGGAATGGTATACTCCACTAAAGGTACAGTACTTCCATATCTATTCTTCCTTTATAACTGTTACAAGTATTGCAACTTTTCACCTAATTACTAACATCCTTGTGAGTTCCTTTCCAGTGGAAGGATCCTTTAATTAATCTCACTGTCTCATTTTCACCTGGATGTGCTCTCATGTCGTCATCATGCATGTTCATTGACTTTACTTCTTAGGCTCCTAGGTACTACTTTTATGGGTTATACTCTGAAAGATTCCGAATGGGTCGAACTCTTAACATATCCAGACTAGTACATCATTCATGATGTTCACTTTCAAAATCTGAGACATCCAGTTTTCTTACTAATTTCTATTTTTCTTGATACCGAATTTCTACTTATTTTTCACAAATCTGAAAATTTTTATAAATCATCCGTTTCTTGTTCCCTTATGAAGTTTTGCCTGGAAAGTTCTTCTGTATAATGCATAGTAAATACATTGCATATGGTTCACTTATCTTGATAATGTGTCTGCTACCTTATTGTTTTTCCTGGCACATATTTTGCTTCTATGTCATAATCTTGGGCAGTTATAAACCAATGAGCCCTATGTCCGGAAAAATTTGGATTCTTGAGCATTTCTAGTGCAGCTGAATGATCAGTGAATACAGTTATCTTATAGACAAATATTATGTATCTTAAGTGCTTTAAAGTGTCTGTTATGGCTAAAGACTCAAGGTCTCTTACTGAGTAATTTTCTTTTGTTGGTTTTAGCTGTCTGCTGTAATATGCTATAGCATGATATTTGTTATCATGTCCTTGCATTAAGCATGCTCCTATACCAGGATGGCTTGCATCTGTGCTGGCTAAGAAGAATTCCTTCTTTGCTAAAACGGAGGGTGTGTCAGTCTGTCTTTCAGTTCATTGAATGCTTTCTGTTGCTTGCTGACCACCTGGTATGTATGTGTTCTTTATCAATTCAGTCATCGGCGCTGCTATGGTAGCGAAGTCTTTATAAACTTTTGGGTAAAATCTGCTAAAACCCAAAAATGATTTCAAGTCTTCATACAACAAGGTGTAAGATACTCTGTGATTGACTTAATCATTAAGTCATTTACTTCCCACACACGCTTCCTTTTCACTTAATGTGTGTCCCAGGTAGTCTATTTTCTTTCTAAGGAAAGTGTTCTCTTTTAACTTTAATTTTAGGTTTGCTTTTTTTAATCTCTTTAAGACTTCTCTCACTAGTTTTATGTGTTCTTTGATTGTATCTGTTGCTATAACCAAATTGTCTATATAGCACGTACATCCTTGCCTAATAGATCACCTAGAATGTTATCCATTAGTCTCACAAAGGTTACCTGGCTTGACTGTAGACCAAATGGCATTCCACATATTGGTATCTGCTATTACTATGGAGAAAGCTGTCAAAGGTTTACTCTTCTTCTGTCTCAAGGAATTTGTAAAACCTTGTAACAAATCCATCATGGTGAAATATTTCTTGATCCAATGGTTGTGAGAAGATCTCTCATGGATGGCATTGGATAAGGATAATATTCAGTTATCTTAGTTAACCTTCTAAAATCAGCCACTACTTGGTACGTTTTGGTATCCCTTGCTTATTCATATGTTGCACTTCTCTTTCAGTAATCTCCTCCTGGGAATGTGCTATACAGGTATATAAATTGGCTTAAGTATTCTGTGGAATATCTATGCTATGGGTTATATCACCTGTATTGCTAAAGGTGTCTCTCTCTATGGCGACTATATCCCTATATTCACTCGGTGAATCTATGAATTTCTCTCTAGCGGAGTTTTCTTTGATGTCCTTTAAGTGAATCCATATCTTAGCTCTTCTCAGATCAGTTTCATAAGTTGAGTTTGTATTCTCTTTATTGATTGGTGCTATTGTTTCCTTCTCTACGACTTGAATAGGGAAAGTGTGTGTTTCTGGCAACCTATGCATTGAAAAATACCAATTATAAAATGCAACCAAATAGTAATAAAATATTGTCTTGTGTATCATTGTGTGTGTTAATCATACTAGAATCAACTAAAAATTATAATAAAAATGGTGGCTATTAACTACAAGCCAAAAAAATTGTAAATATACATATGTATGCATGCACTCATTTGTATGTCATGAATTTCTTGGGGTTTTAGTTTCATATTTTTTATGTTTATGACAGTAATTCATATTTCTTTAAAGGAAATGTACAGTACTGAGAGAGAGAGGGGGGGGGTGGTTTGGATTGAACTGAGGTACGTTTACATTGCTAAAACGAATCAGGAAACGACTGTTTTGTGATTTTGGGGGATTTTGCTTTAACATAAAGTATTAGTTTACCTCTGTATACCCATTTTACTTTTTATCTACAAATATCTAATATAATAATTCCATTAATATTCGTCTTTAGCAACTTAAAAATTATTTTCCTAATTCTTCGGTACTAGGCCCAATCAGCTGCCTATGAAAATAAATAGTAAAATGTTGGGATGATCGCTTTAATACATATTACAGTGATGATAGATCAGCATAATAGTACAATATAAAGGGGTTCTGTAAGTGAAGTAACATTTTATTGATATTTTGCTGTGTTCACAATGTTAACCCTTAAACGCCGACTGGACATATCATACGTCGACTAAAATTTTCTGTAGGGTGCCGAGTGGACGTACGGTACGTTGACTACAAAAAGTTTTTTAAATATTCGCAGAAAAATAGTTATAGGCCTAGTTTGCAAAAGATTTTAAATCACGCGCCTTGAGGGATGCTGGTAGTTCACGGATCACACTGTTGTTTTGTATTTATGTTACATAACCACAAGATGCGAATTTCTTTCTTCTCGCAATACAGAGCATCAGCGACAGTTACTCAGAAATTTTTCGTCACTTGTCGTAATTTGCAATTGTTTTATATTAATGTTACATAAAGTTTTATATATGAAAATGTGTACTGTATAGAATACAACCAAAACAACCCATGGTTGTAGCTTATAAGTTTGAAATATTTTCATATAAATCACGATAAGTGCTAAAAATTTCAACCTTCGGGTCAACTTTGACTCGACTGGAAATGGTCGAAAATGCAATTGCAAGCTAAAACTCTACATTCAGTGAATATCTCAATCATTTACCTCATTTCATAAACAAATTGGAAGTTTCTATAATAATATTTCAATTTATGTGAATTTTGAAAAACTTTTTCCGCACATCTGCGCGGTAATCCGCCAAAATCTCAGAAATTCTTTTCATTTGTCATAATTTTGCAACTGCTTTATATTAGCTGCTCCATAAAGTTTTATATATGAAAATGTGCACAATTTCATGTAAAATACAACAAAAACAACCCATGGTTGTAGCTTTTATCAGTTTTGAAATATTTTCATATAAATCACGATAAGTGCCAAAATTTCAACCTTCGGTCAACTTTGACTCGACCGAAATGGTCGAAAAACACAATTGTAAGCCAAAACTCTTACAGTAATATTCAATCATTTACCTTCATTTGCAAACAAATTGGAAGTCTCTAGCACACATTTCGATTTATGGCACTTGAAAAACATTTTCCTTACGCCACCACGCAGTAACTCGGCCGAACATCTCAGAAATTCTTTTGTCACTTTGTCATAATGTTTGCACCGTTTTATATAAGCCGTTACATAAAGTTTTATATATGAAAATGTGCACAATTTCATGTAGAATACAACAAAAAATAACTCATGGTTGTAGCTTTTATCATTTTGAAACATTTTCATAAATCACGATAAGTGCCAAAATTTCAACCTTGGTCAACTTTGACTGGACTGAAATGGTCGAAAAAATGCAATTGTAAGCTAAAACACTTTACATTCTAGTAATATTCAATCATTACCTTCATTTTGCAAACAAACGGGAAGTCTCTAGCACTATTTCGATTTATGGTGAATTTGAAAAAACTTTTTCCTTACGTCCACAAGACGGTAACTGTTGAAAATCGAATTTTTAGTCACCTTTATCGCAATTTTTGCACCATTTGTATTAGGTCTACATAAAGTGTTGCAAGGCGAAAATGTGCAATTTCATGTAGAATATACAAAAATAATCATGGTTGTAGCTTTTATCAGTTTTGAAATATTTTATATAAATCACGATAAATAGAAAAATTTACCTTCGGTCAAATTTAACTGAACTGAAATGGTCGAAAAACTGCAATTGTAAGCTAAAACACTTACAGTCTAGTAATATCCAATCAATTACATTTTCATTTTAGTAACAAACGGGAAATCTCAGCACAAATATTTTCCTGATTTATGGTGAATTTTAGAAAAACTTGTTTTACGTCCGCGCTGCTACTTAATCTACATGCATCATTTTGTGATAATATTTTCTGTGTTGCTTTGATCATTTTACAATTATTATATACCAAAATCATCGCAATTTAGCGTACAATTGAACGAAAAAAAATAACTCATTAGCTTTAACCGTTTTGCTCACAGCGCGATTTGTATACAATTATATATGAAATTTTGTTTTGCGCTGTCATATATTTCAATATTTATATGTGATAATGATATTGTTTTCATTTCTGATGGTCGCATACTAAACTTCAGGCAATGACAAAAAATGGAGCCAAAAATGAACTCTTAATCTTGAAATCTAAGCGTATGTGATTTTAAAAGCTTTTTTTTCCGCTTCAGCGCTTAACTCTAACGCTGCCGGCATACGACAGATACTTTTAACAGAGGCTTGGTGTTTAAGGGTTAATATTTGAAAAACATTGTAAACTTCTTGGAGTTTTAGTTTCATAGCTACATGTTTGGTACAGTAATTCATATTTCTTTAAAGGATATGTACAATAGAGAGAGAGAGAGAGAGAGAGTAACGGAGGTTTGTTTATACTTCAATAAAACGAACCCGGAAACAGCTCTTTTGTGATCTTGAGAGATTTTACTTTAAAAAAAAATATATATTTTATTTTATTGATATTTGCTGTTCACAATAATAATAATGTATTAATATTTGAAAATTTACAAATAAATTTTTTATCATAAAAATATATTGTCACAAAAAACAGGTTTTGACGTAGGAAATACCTATTTTTGGTAGTCGCTGTTGAGTCCTCAAGGAGTTACCTTCCATGGTCTACCAGAGCTCCATGGTGACCAAACTAATATCAAAGAATTGTGCCGTAATGATTAATATTATAACACATGATGGAGTATATAATGGACCCAAAGATAAGAGAGCCCTTTCCCTTATCTTCAGCGAAGCTGAACCCAGATTTTCCAATGTCACAAGAACCTGCAAGAAAGAGAAGTGACTATTGCGCATGCACATCGCCATCTTGTTTACAACCGGGCCGTTAAAGGACCAAGGGGCCATTACTCTCTGTTGGTTAATGCAGGTTGATCCCTTTGCCCAAATCCCATGCCTTTTCGTCAGGGAAGTGGGAGGGTTTTGAGGACTCAACAGCGACTACCAAAAATAGGTTTTTCCTACATCAAAACCTGTTTTTTGACAGCGTAGTCGCTGTTTCATCCTCAAGGAGCTTTACAAAGAAACTGACAGGTGACGAAAAAGGCTCAAGCTCTCGCTTTTTAATCCCAACACCCCAAAGGAAATAACATTTCCGGTCCAAGGTCAAGCCACAGATTTCAAGTCCCATTCTTTATTCCAAATACCTTTCAGGTTTTGATACCAAGGAACAAGAAACTATACACGAACTTACGTTTTAGGATGTAGTTCTACAGTGGCTTACCTATGCATGCTGGGTTTTGTTGTAGTACTGTCACCCATCTCCCAGCGATAGTTAGCATACTCACCGTCAATATGACCCTTGGTTTTCTGCCACAGCACCTAGGGGTTAAGACTAACTATGCCACCTACTGATACACAGTGTAGCCAAATTTGTTTGAACATGTGGCAATGATTTAACTGATGACCACCCTGTAGATTTGGAGACTTTTTTGAAAGAGACATTTCTGAAGAATGCCAAAGACGTACTTACTTTCCTAACATCATGTGACGTATGGAAAGCGTGTGGATTTCCCTTTTTAATGAGAAAACACTACAGTCATTCTCAGTCTTTGTAGGGAGAGTGGTTAGTTTGTGCTAGGGTGTAGGAAAATAGGACCTTCTGGGGTGCTTGCCGATCTCTAGGTAAACCCATGCTTCTGAACCGGCATAATGTCTTGTCTGCTAAATTGGATTTTCTATAAGAATGGATTTCCTTTTAAAGGATCCCATATTCTGGCCAGGAATGATGGGCCAGGGGACACACAATTGATGGTCAACCATTTGCGTGATGCATCGTCCCCATCTAAAAGAGCCCAGTTCACTAATACTGTACGAGCTCCTGATGCTAATGCAATC